>NW_027671465.1:0-44091 GCF_964165515.1 Mesoplodon bidens
TAGAGACCTCCCTCATCAAGGTGATTCAGACACAAGCAGTCTCAGACATCGCTTTGTCAAGTATTTGATAGAATAATCCAGTGAAACCATGTGGTCCTGGGATTTACTTTGCTGGGAGATATTTGATAACTGATTAAATCTCCCTACTCATTAATCGATCTGTTCATATTATGTGTTTCTTTATGATTCAGTCTTGCTAGATTGTCTGTTTGGGGGACTTTATCCATTTCTTCTAGGTTTTCCAATTTGTTGGCATACAATTATTCACAGTATTCGCTAATAATCCTTTTAATTTCTGTAGTATCAGTTGTAATGTCCCTCTTTCATTTCTGAATTTAATTATTTGAGTGTCCTCTATTTTCTGTTTCTTAGTGAGGCTAACTTAGGGTTTCTTAATTTTGTGTAGCTTTAACAAAAACCCAACTCTTAGTTTCATTTACTTTTCTTCTATTGTTGTTGGTTTTTTTCTCTATTTCATTTATCTCTGCTCTTATATATCTCCTTCCTTCTGCTAGCTTTGGCTTTAGTTTTTTCTTCTGTTTCTAACTTCTTGAGCTGTAAAATTAGGTTGTTGATTTGAGATCTTTTGTCTTTTCAATGTACACATTTAAAGCCATAAACTTCCTTCTTAACACACCTTTGCTGCATCCCTTCAGTTTTGGTATGATGGACTTTCCTTTTAATTTGTCTCAAAGTAGTTTCTAATTTCCTTTGTGACTTCTTCTTTGACCCATTCATTCTTTATGAGTGTGTATGGGGATTCCAGAAAAGATGAAAACTAGAACGCCCACATGGCCCAACAGTCCCACTTCTGGGTATGTGTCCAAAAGAACTGAAAGTAGAATCTTGAGGAGATACTTGCACATCTATGTTCATGGCAGCACTACTCACAACAGCTAAGAAGTAGAAACAATTAAAGTGTCCATCGATGGATAAAAGGATGAACAAATTGTGGTATATAGATAGATATATACACACACACACACACACACACTGGAATATTATGCAGCCTTTTAAAGGAAGGAAATTCCGTCATATGCCACAGCATGGATGAACCTTGAGAACATTACGCTAAATGAAACAAGCCAGTCACGAGAAGACAAATACTGTATGATTCCACTTACATAAGGTTTCTAGGGACTTCCCTGGTGGTCCAGTGGGTAAAACTCCATGCTCGCATTGCAGGGGGCCCATGTTCAATCCCTGGTCGGGGAACTAGATCCTGCAAGCATGCTGCAACTGAGAGTCCTCATGCCAAGGCTAAGAAGCCTGCATGCCACAACTGAGTCCGCATGCCGCAACTGAGAAGTCTGCATGCCACAACTAGAGATCCAGCATGCTGCAACATAGAGCCGGCGCAGCCAAAATAATAAATAAATATATATATATTTTTGAAGTTGGGAAAACTATCGTAAACAGAGTCCATGGGTTTAATCAAAATAAGGTATCTAAAGTAGTCAGATTCATAGAAACAGACAGTAGAATGGGGTTACCAGGGACTGGGGGGAAGGGACAAAGGGGAATTGCTGTTTAATGTATAGCGTTTCAGAATTGAAAGATGAAAAAGTTCTGAAGATTGGTTTCACAGCAATGTGAATCAATTTAACTGTACTGAACTGAACACTTAAAAATGGTTATGATGGTAAATGTTATGTCACGTATTTTTACCATAGTTTTTAAACCTGTATATTATAGTGTGATTACTCAAAAGGAAGTATTAAGAAAAGTTTTTGTTTGGATATGGAAATACAAACGTAAAGAAGTCGACGTAAAGGAACACATGAGAATGTCAACTGTGCTTATGAGTAGGTGTTTGGAATGCACAAGAGGTGTACTTTCACGTGCATGCTTTACTTGCATAAAAGGCTGGGTCAGGTTTTGCCACGGGCTTGGGGGGAAGCACTATTACTATTGACTCATTCCATAGCATAACAGGAAAAATTACTGATAATCTGATCCACCTGTCTTCTCTCTGATTATTAAGCTACATCACTTTGGACAATTCACCCAACTTCTCCTGATCTCAAATTACTTACATGGAAAAATCAGGGATTAGAGCTAACCACCACCTCAATCAAGATACAAGGCATATAGCCATAAAAGGAAACGTAATTGAGCTATTTGTAATGAGGTGGATAGACCTAGAGTCTGTCATACAGAGTGAATTAAGTCAGAAAGAGAAAGACAAATACCGTATGCTAATACATATACATGGAGCGTAAGAAAAAAAATTTCATGAAGACCCTAGGGGTAAACCAGGAATAAAGGCACAAAATTACTTGAGAATGGACCTGAGGATATGGGGAGGGGGAAGGGTAAGCTGTTGCAAAGCAAGAGAGCGGCATGGACATAAATATACACTACCAAACGTAAGGTAGATAGCTAGTGGGAAGCAGCCGCATAGAACAGGGAGATCAGCTTGGTGCCTTGTGACCACCTAGAGGGGTGGGATACGGAGGGTGGGTGGGAGGGAGACGCAAGAGGGAAGGGATATGGGAACAGATGTTTATGTATAACTGATTCACTTTGTTATAAAGCAGAAACTAACACACCATTGTGAAGCAATTATGCTCCAATTTAAAAAAAAATGATATAAAGCATATATCACACCCCAAACAGTTCCCGGTTAATCTTTCCACCTCCCAGCTCCATATAAACCTTGATCTGCTCACAGTCCCTATATATTTGTTTTGCCTGCTGTAGAATTTCTTGTAAATGGAATCATACATGCTGCACACCTTTGTGTCTGGCTTTTTAAAGTCAGCATCATGTTTTTGAAATCCATTTATGTTCCTGCCTATTCTATTGCTGAGTAATGTCCCACAGTATGGGTTGTAGTTCTCCACCTCGTTTACACAGTAGAGCCACTTGGAGAGTTTGAGAATATCACCAGCTCCAAGCTATACACACAATAATTAAAGCAGAACTGGGTTGAGACCCAGGCACCCACATTTTGTAAATTCTCCACGTGACTGCAGTGTGCAACCACAGTTGAAAGCTACTGTATTAAAGTATCAGCTTTTGGTTTATGCTTGCCAGAGACCGTAGCAATGGATGCCACCTCATTTTGCTGGCTTTCCACTCTGTTGTTTTAGGGACCTAGTGATTCCATTAGCTTAAATTAGAGACTGGCAGACTACAGCCCATGGGCCAAACCTGGCCTGGGGCCTGTTTCTCTAGGGCCTGCAAGGTAAGAATGGTTTTTACATATTTCAATGGTTAAAACAATAATATTTCTTGACATGTGAAAATTATTTGAAATCCACACGCCAATGTCCATACGCAGAGTTTTAGTGGAACACAGACATACTTGTCTGTGGAGGCTTCCGCTCTACAACAGCAGAGCTGAGTAGTTACGAAAGAGACAAAATGGCCCACAAAGCCTCAAATATTTGTCACCTGGCCCTTTCCAGGGAGTTTGTTGAGCTCTGGCTTAGAGCAAGTGTCCTTAGAGCAAATGCACAGTAACTGTGGTAAATGGCTGATGGTCCCTTTGGCTAAGCCTGGGAAGAAGATTTACTGCAGTAACTTGTGACTTCACCGTAGGGTCGTTCCTCAGTAGTCCACTCATTCATGGTGTTCTGGGTCAAGTGTGGGAATTGAGTAAAGGACTACCATTTGCCATCAAGAGAGGTCAAGTCACCAGACCTAGAGCTTGATTTATTTATTTTTATGTTCTTATATTTTATTACAAATATTTGTTTATATTTTATTTATTTTTACACTGATCGAATGCAACTTTGGAGTATGTTCAGATATTTCAGATCCAAGGGATCTGTTGATCAATTAGCCACCTTCAGAGGTTGCTACAGGTCAAACCAGTATGACTACCCTTCCATCCTTGCTGTTTATTAGGTAAACAGCACTCACCTTGAGGCAGGAGATTAAGTGCTCCTACTGGGCCTGCAACTCCAGAACCCCAACATCCCCACTCAAGTGAGGGTGACCATGTCAGTGGCAGAATCTCCCATCTCATCTGTGGCCTACACAAGTCAGCCACTTCAGAACACTTCAGAGATGAAGAGGCCCTCCGCACTAATGTGTTTCTCAGTGCTGTGGGGGAAAGGAGTGTCCTCTGGGTTCCAAACAGCAGCTGCCTGTCCCACCAACACATTGACTTCAAAGGCATTTCAATTCAAGTGACCACAGGTGGTAACTCTTGAAACTGAGACCCCTAAAACCGAGTTCCCTTGCCAAGTTTATGATTAACTTCTCTATCCAAAACTTGATTCCCTCTCTTGTGCCACTCATGATCACCTCAGGATTGAGGAGTATCAAAGAAAAGGGGGGACTGACACTGAACAGAACCCTTCAGGGCCCTCCTGGGTACAAAAGCCCCACTGTGTTCCCTGCTTCTTGTCTGTAGAAAAAGGGTTTGGGCCCCTAGGCCTTCCCTGAGTTCCAAACAACAGACTTAAGTACTTACTAATTAGGGAAGTGAGGAAATGCAGAAACAAAGGAAAACCAGTCAAAGAAACAAAATTGAGTTATTTGTAGAGAGGTGGATGGACCTAGAGTCTGTCATACAGAGTGAAGTAAGTCAGAAAGGGAAAAAGAAATACTGTACGGTAACACAAATATAGGGAATCTAAAAAAAATTGGTCATGAAGGACCGAGGGGCAAGACGGGAATAAAGACACCGACCTACTAGAGAATGGACTTGAGGATACGGAGACGGGGAAGGGTAAGCTGGGATGAAGTGAGAGAGTGGCATGGACATATATACACTACCAAACATAAAATAGATAGCTACTGGGGAGCAGCCGCATACCATAGGGAGATCCGCTCGGTGCCTGGTGACCACCAAGAGGGGTGGGATAGGGAGGGTGGGAGGGAGGGAGACGCAAGAGGGAAGAGATATGGGGACATATGTATATGTATTACTGACTCACTTTGTTAGAAACAGAAACTAACACACCATTGTAAAGCAATTATACTCCAATAATGGTGTTAAAAAAAAAGAAAGAAAGAAAAGTAGTCAAGAAACAATAGTGCAGTGATAAAGCAGAGTCCTAGTTTCTCTGCAAGGGATAACAACTTCATACATATCTTTGAGCTGTTATGCAGAAACTAAGATCCCCTGCCCAGGTGGAGGATGGTGACTGCATGCTGACCACAGCACACTGAACCCAGACAGGTTAGAACCAGAATGCTGATGATTAAGATCCCTGAAACAGCACCCTGTTTCCTCACCAACAAACAATCAGAGGAAAGTCATGCACTTCCCTGAAAGTCAGCAGGGGGTTAGAGTCTTCTGAACACAAGCAGCCAGTTCTCCTTGCTTGGCACCCAGAAAACAAACACTGTACCTTCCTTCACCGACAACCCAGCGTCAGTAGATTGGCTTTGCTGTGCAGCAGGCAAGTGGACCCAAGTTCTGTCCAGTCACGCAACTGCAACTCTTTCACCATTGTGTGCCATGGAACACTATGATTCAACCTCTATTACCAACTGGGTCCTTACTATCTTCAGATCCACCTAGACCGGATAACCTATCCCCGATCCCCACTGCCTTCAGGGCCCTTTGCTTGCAAACAATTTTGGTGTCAAGTACTCTATTAATCAAAGTCCCCACTTCCTTATGCCAGATATTCATTCTGGTTATTTTATAAAAATAAGACATCTTTAATAAAACATATCACACAGCTTACAAAAATTCTGTGAGCGCCAGAAAAGTGGGCTTGGATGCCGCACAGCCAGGGGAAGCCCCCTCATGCCGTGGGACTGGTATAGCTGACACACCCCTGCTGCCTATGAGCTAACCAACATGTATGACAGAAACTGAATTCCAGGCGCTCTGCTGTGGCTGCCCATAAAAACCAGAGACCTCTCCCATCATACGTAGCTGATCCTGCTTGTGGCTCCCACATTACTCAGTTCTACCTCCAAGTTTCACTATGGTGAATAGGCTTGATACACAGAGGTCTTCTTTGGGACCCTAGACAAAAGGGGGTCTAGAAAACATACACACACACACACACACTAATGTAGGTCTCCATTCTTGTTTTTACCTTTCCATTTCTCTACGGTACAAGAAAACATGTAAGAGTGTTTATGAGTGTTGGAATACTTGCCAGCTGAGCCAACTTGAGGTATATTCCACAGGTCCATTTTTTCGGCTATTGGAAATGGTAATTTCACATTGAAAATATAATTTTCTATTTTGTGAAATTATTTTGTGTATATTAGTCTTAGATCCAATAAACTGGTTAATCACTATTATTATAATTTTCCATAGATCCTCCTGAGCTTTATATGAAGACAACTATACTCACAGTTTTGTTCCTTTTCACTTTTACACATGTATTAATTAATGTATGTATGTATTTTGGCTTACTGCAATGCCTAGGAGACTCAGTAAGATGTTGAACAGAAGTGATTATAGGAATCATCTTTGCCTCTTCTGATTTAGAATGGAATGCTTTTAATGTCTCATTATTACTTACAGTGTTTGTTATAGATTTTTTAAAGCACACATTATAATTTGAAAGAAATATCTTTCTATTCCCAGTTAGCTAAGTGTTATTTTTGTTGTTGTTTAATCTTGATTGGTTGTTGAATTTTATTGCATGCATTTGTTTCTGGAATCTTTGTGATAATCATCCTTTTCTTGCTCCTTTACCCTATGAATGTGTTGAACTACGTTATGACTCTCCTAATGTTAAACCAACATTGCAAGTTTGGTATAAACACAACTTTGCCCTGATGTACTATCTGTTTTAGCCATTGCTGGATTAAGTTTGTCTTTATCTTATTTCTATTTTTCGCATTTTTATAACTAATTAAGATTGACCAGTAATTTTGCCTTCTCATGCATGCAATGTCAAGAATAAGCTGAATATTTTGTTTCCCCAATATAACGTTCTTTTGTCTAGAAATTACCCATTCAGTATTAATTTTCAAATTATCAGCATATCTTTTTCATAATATTATCTTTTAAAACTTTCCTGTAAATACAAGCAAGACACCTTCTTCAAAAGTGGCTTATCTGTGCCTTCTAATTTTCTTGACCCATACTGCCAAAGGTTTCCTTATTTTTTTATATTTTGAAAGCACTAACATCTAGCATTTTTATTCAACTCATCCATATCTGTTATCAATTTCATTAACTTGTGCTCTTAATTTTTTTTCTTGCCAATATGGAAATGCATGTGATGATTTTTATCAAGTATGTGACAAATCCACAGTCTTTTCATCTACCATCACGTTTTCTTTTATAATTGCTGTCCTCGAATAGCATGGATATCCAAATATCCAGTACATTTAATTACTTGGAAAAGACCTGTGGCTTACCAATGTGGGGGGTTTAACTAAATCCACTGTTGAAATATCAGATGATTAAGGGAGATGGAACTGCAGCATTGAAGCAAAAGAACTTCTATGATACGTACATATGAACTTCACTGAAGAGGACAGCATACAATATAGAAAGGAGTAGGAACAGAAAGAGCGCGGATTTTGAAATCTTATATCCAGAATGTGCCCAGTCACTTACTGCGTATGTGATTTTAGGCGAATATTTTACCTCTCTGAGCCTCAGTTCCATCATGCGGTAATGCTGTTTGCCATGTGTTTTCTTTTGTCCCTGTTCCGGGGACCTGGAAGAGCTGTATTTCTTCACCTCCTTTGTTTGGACAGGGCTGTGTATGTGACGGGTTCTGGCTAATGGGTTGTGAGTGACATGTGCTATTTCTGGGCCAGAACATATGGTTGTTGGATTGAGACCTTGCAGGGTCCTCTTCACCTCAGGCACAGGGACTGACAACTATCTAGATGATGGCTGCTCTGTCAGTTTGGGTCTCCAAGTCATTCCAGTAAGAATGGCTCAGACCCCCAAAGTCCACCATCCTGTGAGGGGCATGCGCCTGCCATGGACATGTAGTTGAAGTGAGGAATAAGCCCCTGAGATATGGGGACTGTCTATTACCACAGCATAATCTAGCCTATCTTGATTCTTGTATCTTATCTGTAAATTAAAATAACATCCTCTCAGGATTTTTCTGAGGTTTAAATGAGAAAACTGGTATGACAAGGTTGCCACAGTGCTTGACATATAACAGGAACTCAAAAAATGGCAGCTATAATGATTAAATAATAATAGAAAACTAGTTTTGAAAAAGTGTGGAAAATTGCTATAAAATGAGAGCTATTTCATCCACTCATCATTACAGTAAGTTGTATCATCTTTTCAAGAGTGGGGCATTTTATTTGATTTTTAAGACTTCCTAATGACTAGCACTTATGCACTTATTTCTTGCCATCATGATATCAGAAACATAAATTGAGGTTATATGTAAAGAATGAAAAAGTGGAAAGATTAAGCAAAAGAGAGAATGACTAATGGCATAAGATAAAATGAGTTAGCAATAAGTAGTTTCTCAATGAGAAGAACAGATTATAATTATTAGTAAGCATACATTCTACTTAGTAAACAAAGGTACAAGGTATTAATGCGGCAGAAGAGATTTAGTTTGAACAGGCTTTCCCAAAATGTTTTCTGAGGAACACTAGTACTTCCAGTGGACTGTGGGAAAATGTTCCATCCCCATATAGCTTGAGGAAACTACCTACTACAGACTGACTGTTTACGTACCAACCTAGGCTCCAAGGTGACAGTATTTGCAGTTTGAGTCACTGGTAGGTGATTAGGTCATGAGGGAGGTGCCGTCATAACTGGGATTAGTGCCTTTATAAAAGAGGACCCAGAGAGCTCCCTTGCCCTTTCTGCCGCGTGAGGATACAGCGTGAAGACAGCCCTTTATGAACCAGGAAGCAGACTCTCACCACACACTCAACCTGCTCGTGCCTTGATTTTGGACTTCACAGACTCCAGAACCGGGAAAAATAAATTCTTGTAAGTTAAAAGCCACCCGGTCTATGGTGTTCTACTACAGCAGCCTGAACAAGCTAAGACACTACCCTTCTATTTGAGATTCAAGTGGCATATTATCTTAAAAATATGACCTATAGAAATCTTTTTTACCTTCATTTTTGTATGTCCCATATTTCTTCAATGAATAAAAGCATTTTTGTTGTTGCTGTCTCTCAGACATAGTGTGTTGTAGAACAAACCTGAAAGTGCTGAAATGAGAGGAAAGAAATGGCTATTATATAATAAAAAAGTAGGGCTTTAATGTGGGGGTTGGGAAGGAAGGGGGAAGGGAGGGGTCCCCCCAGTTTCCCGAGCCTAGCTGCCGAGAGCAGCCCACGAACGCCTGCCGCCCACTGTCCCGCCGATTCTGAGTGAACCTCTAGTACTGGAGGGCGCCCCTCCTACCCGACTACCGCCTACCGTGGCAGTATATGAATGTCGATGGAAAGGTTGGCATCAGAGCCAGAGCCTCATCAAGTTCCCCCTCAGCCAGGACAAGTACCTTAATTCTAAAGGTCTTCTTCACCTCTCGGTCTGACTCCTCAGAAGGCTAAGCCGAGCTACCCACCGTTCGGCAGGCTCTCCTCACGCTATAACGGCGCCTCCCTAGGTCACGACCTTACGGCGTCACGTGACTGCGGGAGCTACGTAACGTAACGCGCCGCTGTGGGGCCCTACCTGACTTCCAGGGGCTTGGCTGGCGGAGGCCACAGAGTAGAAGGATGCATGTGACGTCAGGATTCAGGAGCCCTCAATCGTGAACTGTGACTGAGAGAACTGAGCCTCAGGAGACCACAGCATGTCCCATGACCGTAGAATATACACGACCAACAGCCGAAGGGAAGGTGCGGTGTTCACATGACGGCAGGCGCTTTGCCTGCCATGTGATGGTAGCGGCCACATCCCTGTTGACTCAGGGATCTGAAGATTCTGGTAGCCAGCAATCTTCACGAGATAGAGATGGCTGAGCCTGATATGTGAGCAAGGGGGATATGTGACCAACCATAGCATCCATACGACACTCAGAAGCAGGTCACCTTTGTGACTTGGAGGGCTGAGGCTTCCACATGCCACTAGCTAGTGAGGGCCACATGACAGGATGAATCCACATGATGGGCAGGGTTTAGGAGTCTGCCATGCTCTAGCGACGTGAAAAGCTGGATCTACCACATGATTATAGTGGCAATAGGTCCAGAGAGACTACACGAGCTCAGGATTTAAGGGCTCATGGTGCTGACATGGCCAGTAGGTCTGGGCCTGCCACATAACTGTCTGGGCCTGCCACTTGATGGCCGCATCCATGTGACCATAGCCTTAGGAGCCCACGGTGCTCAAAAGCTGGGTCAGCCTCCTGAGTGTAGCATAGTGACAGTAGGGTTCTCCCGGCTGCGTGTTTCAGGAGCCCATTCTCTTCACGGGAGCTGGAGATCTGAGATTGCCCACATTCCTGGGCTTCCCATTGATGGGGGTGCCTCCAGATGATCTTCCTCAGAACACAAGCTGGCTTCACCTGCCCCAACCCCTTTTTAATGTGCTAATGTGCTTCGTTCGTGTGCTAATTTTTTTCCCTAATAACACGTGAAATTTAACACATAAATTAACACATAGCAATGGACTAGGTCCTCCCTAAATCCATAAACATTGCCATATTTTAGAGTCTACTTCAAAAACCTAAGCGGTGGGTACAGGTAAGATTTGTTGGCATAATTTCATGCAAGTCTAAGAGAAATTAAAGCAAACTCAATAAATGAATTTTAGCTGTTAATTTGAAAAAAAATGTATATAATGATTACTATGTGTCAGGCACGTTAAAACGTCAACTCCTTTAATAGTGGCAGTTCTATCAACTAGGTACTATGATTATTATTCCAGTTTTCACAGATGAGAAAGTGGAAGCACAGATGTGTTAAGTCACTTGCCTAAGTGGTAACTGAACCTATAGGTGCCAAACCAGGGTTTAAGCCTAGGCACCCTGGCTCCAGACTTTGTGTTTGGATCACCCACAAGAGTCTCCAAAGAAAATTAAGAATAATACATTCTTCCTTATTCAGACTAAGCGGAAAGGCATCCACAGTTACTGAAAAGATGAGATCATAGAGGACCTCTTTAAAGTGCCATTTAATTAATTTCCAGTACTACCAGTAATTAGAACTAATCGTAGCTGAAGCCAGTTAAGGCCCTTGGATTCATTTTAAGGTATAAATATAAATGTATCCTTAATAAGTGAAGTATATGTGTATATAAAAGGTGGTATAAAATGCTAGACGTTAGTTGAAAACGTTTCCTTCTTTTATTTTTAAACACTCTAAAGATAAATATTGCAGATTTTATGGCTCTTTTTCTCTAAAGAGAAATATTGCAGACTTTATGGCTCTTTATGGAATTCCAAAAGTTAAAAGTGAGCAGAATCTGAATTAGATATTACTGCACTTATATTTTGTTTGCATCTTCCTAGAAAGGACAGACTAAGGGAAAGGAGAATATACAATAGAGTTTTCGGGTTTTTTTTTTTAATTGCAGTTTTACAAACACCTCTTTTGCTGATTTGTGTGGAAAACTGAAGATCTGTCTGTATATCCAAAGGAGGTTTGAAGTGAACTTGCGTGTTTGCTGGCTTAGGCAAACTTAATGCTATACAAGCAGTGGGATTATTTTGCTGGCACCCTGCATCGTGGCATGGCTACATAAATAACCTGAAGAAAATACAACAGACCAAATTTTGCACCATGGTTAAATTTGAATATACTAGTAAGGATAACAGACTGTTTGTAGTTGTAAGCCTATTGAAGGAAGTAGTGATTTTTTGGAGTGACTCTGTTTGGGCACATGGGTGTTACTTAGATAATTTTGGAAAATTATTTATGGGACAAATGTAAATGCAGGGTATGAAAATGGAGCCACGTGTTTACAATAGAGCCTATTATGAAACCTCAAGATGGAATTAGGAAGCATCTGTATACAATCAATGGATGGAATCCGCCATCAAGACCTGATGGCTGTCCCAACTGTAGCTTCTGTAATGGACAAATCCACTAATGGTGATTGAGGTCAACTTCTTTCACCAAAAGGCAAACCCTGGAGTTCTAATTATAATTTTCTTGCGAAGGGTTAGATATTCTCCTGTCAGAACTAATGGTCGTATCATTTATTCTTGCCCTGCGATGATTACCAGGAGCTATTTTAGGATTAAAAAATATATTTAGTTACACCAGTGGGTGCCTGTCAGGTCTTTCTTACATACATTGGGGAAGGGACGCTAAGGCTATGGATAAACACCTGTATGAACACAGCTTATGTGAGCTAGGCAGTTTAGGCACTGCACGTATCAGGCGCTGTGTCTGTTTAGGTGAGGCAGGCTGATAAGCTATTCTTCTTGAATGCTGTTTGGCAAGCTTTACTGGGAACAACTTTTACTTCTTTTATATTTCTGTTTTGGGGTGGACGTTTTGGAGGTCAGTGCTAGTGGCTTTGTTTAACACAGAGAAATGGGAAAGGAGAAGAGCAGACATTTGTGATGCTGCTAAATTAAACACAAATACTCAAATGCTTTTGAATGAAACACAAATATGTACAACTCAAGTAGAGGTCCTAAGTGAATTTACCTTCAGAAAGGAAAATTGACTTAATCTGGTACCATTATCCAAGAGAACTTATCAGATATTGCTGTACCTTTATAGAAATGGTAATCGAAACATGTTTTTCTTTGTTCCTTTAAGAAGCTCGTTAATTAACTAGAAGTGACTTTACTGTCAGTGTCAAGCAATGGGAAAGAAGAGAAACAATTGTAGATAATGCTCCCTGTCAGAGTACTCAGTGTGCTCTCTTCACCCAGCACAGTGTAAATTTTAACAGCTCTAGGTGATGAGCTCATTCTTGGGGACTACCACAGCGTTGAAACAGAAAATTACATCCACAGTGAAAACTTCTTTTGAGGCCAAAGGATGATAAGGGGCGAGAAGGCACGGATCCCTTTCACGGTTTTTGCTCATAAACTATGTCATTTTTGATGGTATGATTCTCTGGTACAGTTTGAAAATCCCTTCCGTGTGAAGACCATTTAAAAATGAAATAAGTGTGTTTCAAGGCTTTAAAAATTATTAGACAGGGAGAATTGAAGTGGTCCTAGCTTGGCTCTTATTATCCACTCATTGTAACTATTTTTTTGCCACACCCCCATAATAATTCTAACTATAGTCTTTGAAAGTATTGTGATATGTGTTTTTACGTAAACAGCCACATTGTTTTCTTGTTACGATATCACACTGCCATCTACTGCTGGTTGATATGTTCCCATATGATGTAAATGAGTGACATTTGCCAGCTTTCTTTAGGATAGAAGCAGGCTTTGAGGACTAAGTCATATCAATGAACTCCGCATTTTCATCACATCACCAGATCATGTTTTAATTATCTAATTCATGTAGCCTGTTTGGGTCCAAAGATCATCTAAAATGTACATGATGCTCTACCTTTTTCCTCCACAAAATCTGGAAAAACCTGGCATATCATGGGCTCTCTAAAAACTGAGAGGCACTTGCGATAGGTAACTATCACTGGATTCTGCAATTCTACTTTAGTCTAGTGTATCTGTTTTTATATGGGACACGTTGATGCAATTCAAAGTCTCCCAAATAGGGAGGAGTATCAAGATGGTGCAGTAGAAGTATGTGGAGCTCACCTCTCCCTACAAACACATTAAAAATACCCCTACATGTGAGGCAGTTCTCACAGAAAACCAACTGGAAACTGGCAGAAGATCTCCTACACAACCAAAGCTGCAAGGAATGTCTCTACATAACCAGGAAGGACAGAAAAAAATTTTAAAGGCATGAGGACGGTCCTGGCACCGCTGGGAGAGATCTGTAAAGGAGAAAAGGTACACATAGGCAGACCCTTGCCCCGGGGAGCCCCCTTACCTGCTGGAAAAGCCGCTGGGATTGATGGAGGGGCTGGAAAAGCCTAAATTCTACTCACAAGGAGTGCATGCATGCTGGCTTGCTAACAATCAGGGCAGAGAGAGACAGGCACTGGCGGCTGCTGCCTTGCTGCACTTCCCAATCCAAAGCACACACAAGGTGGTGGGGCCACAGATGCACACAGCAGCTGAGCATTGAATCTTAGGTAGACCGGTCCAGGGAGAGGACCTGATCTAGGTGTGTGGAGACAGACCACAGGGCCTGGGGTATGGTCTGGGCCAAACCAAGGAGCTCATTGTCAGCCTGCACATAGTGGGGGCAGGTCCTGCCACAGTGCCCATTATCAGTGTGCACACAGTGGGGGCAGGTCTGGCCATGGTGGACTTTGCCAGCACGTGCTCCAGATGGTGCCATGGAAAGGCAGAGCAGCTGGGCACTACATCTCGGTTGGATGGGTGCTGGGCAGGAGTATGCAGTTGTTCATTTCACAGTGGGAGCACACTGGCCCCGCTCACTCTACACCATAGCTTGGAGCCAGATCTGGAGCTGACAGGTCCTGGGAGAGGTCTGAAACAGAGGCAGCCCAGGTTCCAGGCAGTGGCACAATCACCTCAATTCCTGCAGCCACAGGGCTCCAGCCCCGAGCACCAGCCTACTGCACACCACATCCCAGCACTAGGTCTGGGCTGAACACAACAGAGAAAGAGATGCAACCATGGGCTGCTTCTGGGCAGTGCCATGGATGCCTGCACTGGAGGCACATAGGTTTGCAGTGACCACACGGGCCTCATTAGCTTCAGTGGTCACCTCCTTTGCATCAGGGCATGGGCTCAGGGGCAGTGGAACCTGACTGAACCTGACCCTCAGGGCTTCTGCTCCAACAGCTGGGAATCAGACCCCAGCCCCAACAGGGCTGTGACAGCCATAATGCAAAGAGGAGACCCCAGCCAACAACCAGTACAGCCCCTGGTCAACACAACTTCAAGCACACACCCTATCAAGGGAACAAGGGCCAGCACTCTTTAATGAAATATGTGGCAAGCACCCACACCAAAACCAGCCCTTGCACCAAAAATATTGGACTCATACCGTCTACACAGTGATTCTCCAACCTAAAAACACCCCTTCAAGAACACAGTAGATTCATTCCTGTCCTAAATTCAGAGACGAAGAAAGTTAAGTAGAATGAAAAACAGAGACACTATTCCCAATAAAAACAACAAGAAAAATCCCCTGAAGGAACAAATAATGAAGGAGACCTCACCAGTCTACTAGACCCCAGATTCAGAAAGGAGGTAAGGAAAAGGCTAAAGAAATTAAGGAAGATTATTGATAGAAATGCAGATCACTGCAACAAGGAAATAGAAACTGTAAAGAGAAATCAATCAAACTGGACAATTCAATTGCTGAGATAAAAAACAAACTAAAAGCAATAAATAGCAGACTAACCAAAGCAGAAGAATAAATAAGTGATCTGGAAGATAGAATAATGGAAATCACCAAATGAGAACAGCAGACAGAAAGACAAATTTTTTAAAGTGAAGAAAACATATGAGATCTATAGGATAATATAAAGCATGCGTAATATGCATAATCATATGCATAATGGGCACAGTCATATGCATAATAGGGGTACCAGAAGAAGAGGAGAGAGAAAGGGGGATAGAAAATGTATTTGAAGAAATTATGGCTGAAAACTTCCCAAACCTAAAGAAGAAAACCGATATCCAGGTACAGGAAGCACAGAGGGTCCCACACAAGAAGAACCCATATAGAGTGACAGCAAGATGTAGCATAATTAAAATGGCAAAAGTGAAAGATATAGAGAACTACAAAGTCAACTGGAAAACAGGGTTTTAAATGGCAGCAAGTACATACTTATCAATAATTACTTTAAATATCAGTGGACTAAATGCTCCCATCAAAAGACAGAGTGGCTGAATGGATAAAAAAAAACCCCCAAGAACCTACAATATGCTGCCTATAAGAGACTCACTTCAGGGCACAAGACACAGACAGATTGAAAGTGAGGAGATGGAAAGCTATTTCATGCACATCGAAACAACAAGAAAGCAGGGTGAGCAATACACATATCAGACAAAATAGACTTAAAACAAAGTCCATAAAGACAAAGAAGGACATTATGTAATGATAAAGGGATCAATAAAGAAGAGGATATTACACTTGTTAGCATATATACACCCAATATAGGAGCACCTAAATATATAAAACAAATACTTACAGACATAAAGGGAGAAATTAACAGGAATACTCTAATACTAGGAGACTTTAACACCTCACTGACAACAATGGACACATCTTCCAGACAGAAAATCAGTATGGCAACAGAGGCCCTAAATGACACAATAGACCACTTGGACTTAATTTTTACCTACAGGACACTACATCCCCAAATAAACAGAATACACATTCTTTGCAAGCGTGCAAGGCACGTTCTCTAGGAGAGGCCACATACTAGGACAGAAAACAAACCTCAACACATTTAAGAGGATAGAAATGACTTCAAGCATCTTTTATTACCACAATGTTATGAAACTAGAAATCAACCACAGAAAGAAAAATGGGGAAAGAACGAATACATGGAGACTGAACAACATGCTACCAAAAAACCAGTGGGTCAGTGATGAAATCAAAGAAGAAATCAGGAAATACTTCAAGACAAATGACAATGAAAACACAACCTTCCAAAATCTATGTGATGCAGCAAAAGCAATTCTCAGAGGGAAGTACAAAGCGATTCAGGCCTTCCTCAAGGAACAAGAAAAATCTCAAATAAACAAAAAGAGAAAAAGAATTCGAAAAAGAAGAACGAAAAAATTCCCAAAGTCAGTTCTTTGGGAAAGATCAGAGGGAAATAATTAAAACAGAGCTAAAAATAGAAAAGATCAATAAAACCAAGGGCTAGATTTTTGAAAAGGCAAACAAAATCGACAAACTTCTAGCCAGGCTCACCAAGAAAAAAAGAGAAAGGGCCCAAGTAAACAAAATAAGAAATGAAACAGAAGCAACAACTAATACCAGAAAAATACAAAAAAAAATAAACTCACAAAAACCAAAACACAGAAGAGAATATTATGAACAGTTATATGCCAGAAAATTAGACAACCAAGAAGAAATGGACAAGTTTCTAGAAATATACAGCCTGCCAAATTTGAGTCAAGAAGAAACAGATAATGTGAACAGACCAATCACTAGAAGTGAAATAGAATCTGTAATTAAAACAAAACAAAAAAACCTCCCTGCAAACAAAAGTCCAGTACCAGACAGCTCTACCAGTGAATTGTACCAAACATACATAGAACTTATACCTATACTTCTCAAATTCTCCCAAAAGGTTGAAGAGGAGGGAACAGTCCCAAATTCATTCTATGAAGCCACCATCACCCTGATACCAGAAGCAGACAAAGACACTACCAAGAAAGATAATTACAGGCCAATGTCTGTGAAGAATATAGATGCAAAAATCCTCAACCACATATTAGCAAACCGAATCCAACGCTACATTAAACAGGATCATACACCGTGATCCAGCTGGATTCATTCCAGTTGCCCTGATAGCCTTATGGGAGTTCCCCTGTATGGTATTTGTTGCTTTTCCCTCGCTGCTTTTAATATTCTCTCTTTATCTTTAATTTTTGCCATTCTAACTCCAGTGTGTCTTGGTGTGGTCTCCTTTGGCTTGACCCTGTTTGGGACTCTCTGTGCTTACTAAACCTGGATATCTCTTTCCTTTCCCAGGTTAGGGATGTTTTCAGCTATCATGTCTTCACATATGTTCTCTGCCCCTTTCTCTTTCTCTTTCTCTTCTCCTTCTCAGACCCCTATAATGCAAATGTTAGTACACTTGCTGTTGTCCCAGAGGTCTCTTAAACTGCCCTATTTCTTTTTCTCTTTTTTCTTTCTTCTATTCTGCTTCAGTTATTTCTTCTACACCATCTTCCAGCTTGCTCGTCCATTCCTCTGCATCATTTCATTTACTGTTGATTCCGTGTAGTGTATTTTTCATTTCAGTTATTGTATTCTTCTCTGTGTGGTTCTTCTTCATATTTTCGAAATCGTTGTTAAAAACTTCTCACTCTGTTCATCCAATCTTCTCCTGAGTTCTTTGAACATCTTTATGATCATTACCCTGAACTCTTTATCAGGTAGATCTCTTATCTGCACTTCACTTGGTTCTTCTTCTGGGGTTTTATTGTGTTCCTTTGTTTGGAATAGATTCCTCTGTTGAGTCATTTTGTCCAATTTTCTATTTTGTTTCTCTGTATCTGGTAGGTTGGCTATATTTCCCAACCGTAGACAAGTGGCTTTTTGTAGGAGACGTCCTGTGTGTCCCAGCCGAGCTCTCCCCTCTGGTCACCAGAGCTACATGCTCTAAGGGTGCCCCCTGTTAGGGCTGCGTGTGTCCTTCTGTTGTGAACGGCACACTACTGTGCATGGTGTGGTAGGTGTGGCTGGCCCCTGTTCCAGTGGGTTGCCAGGCCCTGCCTTGTGCAGAGGCTGGTGACCACTGGCAAGTGAGGCTGGTTCATGAGGCTACTGGCTGCAGTGCATCAAGAAGTCCCGGGATTAGCGCTGGCCCATTGGTGGGTGGTTCTAGGCTCTGCAGTGTGTGGTGGTGGGGCTAGAGGTCCTGTATGTAGTGTCAGCCTGCTGGTGGGCAGGGCCAGTTCCACATGGCTGGCTGCCGGGTTTGGGGGTATCCAAAATCTAGTGTTGGCCCACTGTTGAGTGGGGCTGGATCCCAGGGCAGTTGGCTGTGGGGACCAAGGTGTCTTGGAACTGGTGTTGGCCTGCTGGTGGTTTGGGCTGTGGCCCAGAGAGTCCTGGAGGTAGTGTTGTCTCACTGGTGGGCATAGCCAGGTTTCTGGGTCTTTGACTGCTGGGCCACAGAGTCCTGAAGCTAGTGTCAGTTTGCTGGAGTGTGGGGCCAGTTCCTGACATAGCTGGGTATGGGGTCTGGTGTGTCCCAAGGCTGGCTTCATCCCACTGATGAGCGGGGCCAGATCCAGGAGCAGCTGGTTGAGGGGCCCAATGTGTCCCAGAGCTGGTGCCAGGCTGTTGGTGTATGGGGTGGGTCCTGGTATGCCAGGCGGCAGTGCTGTGGTGGTTCTTGGGCTAGTGTTCCCAGAGGAATATTCCTTTTTACATATTTACAAATATGTACACTAACAGAAGATGTTCTTTAATGTTATTACATTTTTATAAGAGTGAATTTCTTCTAAAAGCTTGAAGCTTTTTTTTTTTTTTTTTGCGGTACGTGGGCCTCTTACTGTTATGGCCTCTCCCGTTGCGGAGCACAGGCTCAGCGGCCATGACTCACGTACCCAGCCGCTCTGCGACATGTGGGATCTTCCCGGACAGGGGCACGATCCCGTGCCCCTGCACCGGCAGGCGGAATCTAACCACTGCGCCACCAGGGAAGCCCAGCTTGAAGCGTTTAAAATATTCCATATTGAAATTTAATGGTGCTCTTTAAAGAAAATTGTTGCTGATCATAAATGTTGACAATTTTCTTGCTTCTCATCTTTCATATCTTTATGAACTCTGTGTTGTATGTTTACAGAATGGTAATACGTGATAAAATTGTAACTATATAGAATCCATTCCCTTCTAGTCAAACTATCCTGACACAATAATATCAAGTTACGGTAGTAAAGAAAAAGCTTTGCCAAAAATTTGAGAAAGAAAATAAGATTTAATTACGCTACCATGGATGCCTTTGTGGTTCTTCCTAAACTTACTGCAGGGATGAGAGCTCTAGTGCTTTGTAACTACCCATTCACTAATTCAATGTAGGTATTTCCTGAATAGAAGTATTTGTTACCTGGAAAGACATAGTAGTTGAAAACCATTTGAGCTTGAGTACTGTGGGTATTATGCTTATATTGATAATTGTGCTTTCAAATGGGGCCTGAAGGTGACATTTTTGTTTACCTATGCAATATACATTCCTCATCTTCCTAACTGGTCTCAGATTTTCATTAGTGCATGTCCTCCCTCATACAGTCACATGTTTGGGGGGAATTTGACTGCTAGTTCCAAGGGTGAGACCAGAGTTACTCTAGATCTCACGCAATAATCCTATGTCCCTAGCCACAGTCATTGGTTCAAGATTGGGCCTGAGTCTTTATATCTTTGAGCCACTGGATCAACTAACCTAAAGTCTCCTCTACCTCTGGGCTCTCAGTTATATAAGCAAGTATATTTCCTTCTGGTATACACAAAAGTGGATTTTACTTTCTTTTACTTGTAACTTTGTTACTTACTGCTATATCTGTTTTGAAGATATGTTATTAGGTGAATGTAAGTTCAGAATTTATAATCTTAATACATTTTCTTTTATGGTTTGATAGCAGCCTTCTTTGTTGCAATTGCTTGATGTCTATTTTGCCTGATAGTAATACAAATTAACCACGTTCCTCTCAGTTTTACTGATCATTGGTATTTTTTACCATCACTTTATTTTCATCCTTTCTGACAGTCTACTCTACCTGCTTCATAACCTACTGAAACACGTTCATAATGCCTGTATTAGACTGTTCAGACTGCCACACAAAAATACCACAGATAAGTGGCTTAACAACAGAAATTTGTTTCTCACAGTTCTGGAGGCTGGAAGTACAAGATCAAGGTGTGAGCAGGGTGATTTCTTCTAAGGCCTCTCTCCTTGGCTTGAAGATGGCCATCTTCTTGCTTCTTTTTCACGTGGTTGTCCCTCTGTGTATACACACTTCTGCTGTCTCTCTGTGTGTCCTAAACTCCTCTTCTTATAAGCACACCAGTCAGATGGGATTAAGGTATCCCCTAACAGCCTTAAATTAACTTAATCCCCTTTTAAAGGCCCTATCTCCAAATCCAGTCACGTTCTGAGGCACTGGTAATTAGGGCTTCAGGATATGAATTTTGGAAGAACACACTTCAGTCAATAACAAAACCTAATGTTAAGATGACGTTACCATAGAAAACAAGAGAGCAGAGGCAGGAGCAATGATGCGGAGCAGGCAGGAGGATGGCATGTTAGGCTTTCATTTTCCTGTAGCTTCTCCAGTTCCTACAATTCTCTAATGGCCAATGAATCCCAGGCCTTTGACTGGGAAACTTGCATTGCTACTACCTCAGCCTGGACCTAAAGGATGGGAACTAGTCATCCACACTAGTTAAGAGCTCACAGCTTAAAATCTAACACTTTCCTATTATCAGTAGATCTGCTGTTTTCTTCCAAGATACTTGACCCTTCTTAACCTCAGCTTATTAATTAGACACAGAGACAAAATAATTAGTCATACAACTCCAACTATGAGAATTAAATGAAATTGAGATCTACTTCTGCACATCATCAGGGCTGTTTGCTGGGTGGAAGGTTTGGAAAGCTGTTTCCTCAGCCATTTATGCACAGCATGTTCAGGCTCATTCTATTCTAACAGCTCTATATTCTAGGTCATGCCACAGCATTGTCCATGAGACATGCAGAAGGGGAAGAGCTGCATCTGTGCACTGGGGTTAGGCCTTTTCGGGTCCCAAATTATCTCACCAAATACCTCCCTTACTATTTAGCAACGAGAGCCACTTGCAGTTCTCTATTTCGCCTCCTAATCTTCAGGAAGGCAGAGACATTGTCTGAAATTTTTCATGGTCCTATCTTCCCTTCTTAGCACAGAGCTTGACATGCACTAGATGCATGAATGAATGAATAGGTGGGTGAATGATAGTTATATTCCAGACATACATGTTCCTTCTCTGACAGTTAGTAGCCCCTGGCAGGCCAGAGCCTTAGCCTTATAGCTAAGTCCAGTTGATAGGACTCGGTGCTCTCACTGCAAGGGGCCCATGTTCGATCCCCGGTTGGGGAAATAGGATCCTGCAAGCCGTGCAGAACAGCGAAAAAAAAAAAAAAAAGATGGATGCATTCTGTTGAACGTAAATTATAACTCAGTGAAGTAGGTTTTTAATATGTCGTTGTATCCCTTCCAGAATCTAGACCTGCATCATGCTCATATGTGGAATCAACCTGTATTTTCATATTGAACTGTACAGTTGGGTTTTTCGTTTGTTTTCTTGCATGCTTGTTCTTTTGTTTTATTTTGTTTGTTTTTTGTTTTTTTTGTTTTTGCCACAGCCAAGAATATTCTCAGGATCTCCTGACTTATACATCCACCCACATGCTCCCCACCCAGATTTTTCATAGGCTCCGCAAACGACATGGTCAAAACAGAACTGTCAGTTTCCTGGCATTGCACCGAAGCTGGTCCTCCGTTCATGTCCCCATCGAAGAAAACCACCCTAACCCAGCTGCCAAAATCCACATTCCAAGAGACACACTTACTTCCTCTCTATCCCTTACCACAAACGTGGACTTCATCAACAAGTTCAGTACTTCCAAGATACATGTCATTTCAAACCCCATCTCACCCCTTCCATTGCTACGACTGTGGTCTACGTGACTGTAACTCTCACTGTCATGTGTATCGTAGCCTCCTAATCTTGTGTCTTGATCTTACAGTTGCTCTAGTTCAGTCTGTCCTCCAAGGAACATTTAGAATGAGCTTTAATAAAGTAGATAATAATAATAATTTCCCTTCCTTTCAGAAAGCACCCAATGGCTCCATCATAATAAGATCAAAAGCCAGAGTCCTTACCATGGCCCACAGGACCTTCTGTTATTGGGCCCCTCCTACCATTCTCACCTCATTTTCGAACGCTGTCCTCCCAATACACACTGGCATACAAGGTGTTCCCTAAAACTGCCAAGCTTGCCCATACCTTTGGGCCTTTCGTCTTGCTCTTCCCTCTGCCTCGAGGGCTCAGCTCCGATATCTTCCCACTGCTGACTGTGTACTTCTTGTTATTTGAATATTAAATCTAAGTTACGCTTTCAGAAAATCCTTCCTTGCCTTCCCCAACCTAGTCATTCTCTGTCACATTTTCCCATATTATTTTCTTAATGGCTTTTAAATCTTGAGTGAATCAACCCCTGTAGAATGTGAGCTCCATGAGAACCATGACCCTGTCTGTCAGGTTCTCTGATTTATCTTCAGTGCCTATTACAGTGCTTCACATATCATTGGTAACCAATAAATATTAGTTGAATGAATGAATGAGTGAGTGAATGATGTAGATTAAGCACGCTAAGTTGTGAGGACTCAGGCATAGTCTGGGACATGGGATTTGGGGGGATGGGAGAGGGACCTCAGGTGTCTCTGAAGCAGCAGTTTTGTTTGAACCCATGAAACTGTGGTTGGAAAACTGGGTAGAAAGGACATGATAATTGAGGTAGTGCTTCTAGCTGCCTTGGGTATGAAAGTGTAGCATGTGTTCTATACCAATTCTCCTTGTTTCTTTTTTTTTTTTTTTTTTTTTTAAGTTTATTTATTTATTTTTTTAATTAGTTTCTGCTTTATAACAAAGTGAATCAGTCATACATATACATCTGTTCCCACATCCCTTCCCTCATGCATCTCCCTCCCTCCCACCCTCCCCATCCCACCCCTCCAGGCGGTCACAAAGCACCGAGCTGATCTCCCTGTGCTCTGCGGCTGCTTCCCACTATCTATCTACCTTACGTTTGGTAGTGTATACACGTCCATGCCTCTCTTTCGCCTTGTCACAGCCCACCCTTCCCCCTCCCCATATCCTCAAGTCCATTCTCAAGTAGGTCTGCGTCTTCATTCCCGTTTTGCCCCTAGGTTCTTCATGACATTTTTTTTTTAAATTCCGTATATATGTGTTAGCATACGGTATTTGTCTTTCTCTTTCTGACAAACCCACATTTATTTGGTACAGTAATATTTCCAGTAAAAGAACATATTTATAGCCTGCTTTGCAGGCAAGCATGGTCACATGACCAACTCCTACCTAATGAGGTGATGGCAGAAGTGTTGTATAGTAGTTCCAGGAAGGTAGCTAAAAGGGAGACGAATTTCTCCGGCCGAGGTATTTCTCATACCATCTGTTGTGGACTGAACTGTGTCCTACTCAAATTCATATGTTGAAGCTTTAACCACCAGTACCTCAGAATGTGACTGTGTTTGAAGATAGGGCCTTTAATGAGGTGATTAAATTAAAATGAGGCCGTTAGTGTAGACACTAATCCAATATGATTGGTTTCCTTATAAGAGGACTTTAGGACACATAAAGAGATACCAGGGTGTGTATGCACAGAGGGACAACCATGTGAAGAAGGAGTAAGAAGGAGACCATTTGCAAGCCAAGGAGAGAGGCCTCAGAAGAAACCAAACCTGTGGACAGCTGGATCTTGGACTTTCAACCTTTAAAACTGAGAAATAAATTTGTGTTGTTTAAGCTACTCAGCCTGTGGTATCTTGTTATGGCAGCCATAGCAAACTAATACACCATCAGATAAGGTTTTCAATTTTGACAGCTCATTAGAATCAACTGAGGTGAACCTTGAAGATACTGCTGACTGGGCTTATCCCTAGAGGCTCTGATTCAGTTGGTTGAATCTGAGCATTAGAGGGGATCCTAATGGAGATCCAGAGTTGAAAACCACATGTCTAGGAGAATAGTTTTGTGCACTCCATTGAGCAGGCTGAGAGTGATGAATCCAGCATCATTTAGAAGGCATCCCCCTGTATCTCCCTCCTTCCACTGTTCTTCCTCTCCCCCATATCCCCCTTCTTTTTCTGACCTATCCAGATCTCCACAGATGGACCCAGAGATGCCCCCACCTCTTAATCCTGTTCCATATCCAAGTTCAGTCCTAATTTGAGGAACATTTAATAGCTTCAGCCCCACTTCTGCCCTCCCTGTCAAGAAAAGTGAGTCTCGAGGGGCCTCACATTCTCTTACTCTGCCTGTTAGCCAGAGCCAGGGCAGCTCTCTAGAGGTAACTTCTTGCCTCTTAATCCAATTATAAAATCGATGAAAGACATGACCAGAGGGCAAATAGGCTTAGGAAAAGCTATTCAACATCTTTAGCCTTCATGCAAATGCAAATTAAAAGTACAAAGAAATGTTAAACCCACCTATCCAAATGGCTGAAAAAAACAGTGGCAAAACCAAATGCAGGCAACACTGGATAAACTGAGTCACTCATACATTGCCAAAGGGAATGCAAAATGGTACAGGCCGTCTGGAAATCAATTTGGCAGGTTTTTCCAAACGATACATGCAATTACCATACGATACAGCAGTTGCACTCTGGGCAATTTACCCAGAGCAATGAAAATTTATGTTTACACAAAATCCTTTACATGAAGTTCATCACGGTTTTACTCACAATACTTAAAAAGTGGAAATAGCCCAGATGTCTTTCAATGGGGGAATGGCTGAACAAAGTGTGGTACATTCACAACATGGAATCCTATTCAGCAATAAAAAGGAACAGACGATAGACACACTTTACAACTTGGATGGATCTCAGGAGAGTTATGCTGAGTGAAAGAAATCGATTCCTACAGGTAACGTACTATAGGTTTCCATTTCTATGACATTTAGGAAATTATAATAGTGTTTGACAGAGTTTAGGGATGTGGGATCAGGAAGAAGGTGGGTGTGGCTATAAAGGCTAACATGAGGGAAACGTGATGATGAAACAGTTTTTGATCTTGTTTGTGGTGATAGTTAGAACACCTGCATAGCTGGTAAAAGTGCATGGAATTATATGTATGAGTATTATGCACAGGCGTTCTAACACACAAATGAGTGCATGTAGAACGGCAAAACCTGTCTTTAAAACTTTGAACTCAAGGCATACCAGGGAGAGCTTTGCTTCCTTCATAAAGGTATCTATATTCTCATTAGGAGAAAGAATGAGAAACACCTTTCCATAATGCCTGCCTCAGCCCTAAGGCTCAGCCAGCCCCTGCTACTGAGTCTTGACTTTTAAAGAGCCCTTGAAGTCCCACAGTATGCCATATACTTCGGGCAGGTTTTCTCAGTTTCTCCTTGGGATGGCTGTGGGACAAAAGGATCCTGAGTCCCATTTCACAGACAACGAAGCTGAGGCTCATAGAACTGGCAGCACCTCTTCAGATAAGTGGCAGGATTCAAATGAAGTTACATCCCTTGCCCTAAGAAGAGGACACAGAGCAGCCTCCCTTTGAGAAAATGGGCTTCCAAGGCTTGAGAAGTGAGCCTCTTACACTCCCCTGACATTGTGGCCCCATGGGTGCTCACCCCAAAATCCCTCTTGACGATGAAGATGATAGTGCACATACGTGTGCACATACATTCTTCACGTTATGAACATTCATTACATTCAATTTTATAGAAGAACAAAGTAGATTTTAAAGTTGAATTGACACTGTGTGTATGTGTGTGTGTGTGTTTCTATATGTCCTATGGCTTGTACACTCCACGTCACAAGCTTTATCTTCATATCAGACCAGAGCTTGATTCCTATCTCAGATTTAGATATGGCAGAAAAATGGTAGATACAGAGAAATTACCACCAGCAAGTGAACAATTCCGGAAAACACTGGCTAAAACCATTAACCCAGAGCCCAAACTTCGTCCTCACTCTCCTTTGCCAAGCTCCCTGGCCACAGCCTCAGAGCAGCAATCCTGGATCTGGCCAGCAGGTGGCTTCCACCTCCATTTTTCTTTTACAAAGAAAATGAGCGCATGACGCCAAGAATAAGAAGATCTTGGGATGTTTTGTTTACTAAGACACTAATTATGTTTGTGAAATTTATATGTATTACTAGAGCACTCCCATCTGCTGTTGACCCGAAAAGAACATCGAGTTCATTGAGGTATCTCCTTCCCTCCTAAGTGTAGGTTGAAGTGTCCACACTGCAGATGGGGGGTCCCTCCCAGAGAGTAGGGTGTTCACCCTCCAGCCCCACCCAGCCCGTAGAGTCTGGCCAGAACTTTTCCCACTCCGTGTCTGTCATACCCTGTCCATGACACTGGACACAGCCGCCAAGACCCCGCTCTGGAGCCCCATTCTCTCTTCCACCTCCCACCAGTCCTGCAAAGCCCTTCAACAGCGGACCACTGCCAACACGCTACTGCCACCTGCTATGTCGTCTTCGTATTCAAGACCCGGAGTGTGTGTTTTTACCCTCTGCTTTTACACCGAACAGGTTTTTCAGACAAAATTAGAAGCATTCTATACATAGGTTCATGGGCTGGGTTTTGAGGAAGAGGATGGAATTTTTTTGCTCTTTGAATGAAAGTCTTTGTGGAGAAGTTTGACCATCGAGGTACGAAGGTGCCAACTCGTGACAGTGGACTGAACTGCAGCATGAACATCGCTGAGCCAGAAGGTGGGAGGGAAAGGCCTAAATCCAGACAGCTTTCTGAAAGTCTGGGTGGAAAAGGGGCACACTCCAGCTACAGGGATACTGAGGTATCTAGACAGAAAGTGCAGCTTCTTTCTATGCTGAATGGAAAGCTCTATGTGATTTCCACAGAAAGACCATTTTTATTTTTTATGTTTTAACAGAAAGAGTTTTTGTAAGGACCTCTGGATAAAGGGGTATACACCTATATAAGCAAATCTGGATCCCTGTCATTTATGATCATTGTAACACACCTTGGCACTTATTGTGACCATATTTCCATGTAAATGAATTTCTGTGATAATATTTTCAGTTACTTGGCAATAAAATTTCACTTATTTTTTTCATATTGACCTGTTGTTGCATCATATGGATGCTCCAGAATTCACTTTTCCAGTACTAGTGATGTAAATATAGTTCCTTGACCACGTTTTCTATTACAAACTATAGTGTGCTTAACATTCTTGTTCATATACATGCAGATATCTTAGTAAGCATTTTTATAAGTTCCTGAAGTGTTCTTTCAAAACAATGAAAAACCTATTTTATTTGAACAAACTCTTACTATTTTATATTTCTAACAATACTATATGAAAATTCCTGTTTCTGCACACTTTAGAAATAATGTGAATCACTGCTAATCTGATAGGCAACAAATCCTCTCTCCTTGTCGTCACTATAACTCGTTTTTGCTGCCTGACTAGAATTCCATCCTATGGATGTGACATAATGGAGTCTCACAACCTCGTGTCATTTAGAATTCAGTGTTCCTTATATTCCCCATTGTCAAAGCTGTGTGGATGGCATTTAACTGTGCTGAAGGGCACAGTTCAGGATTCATGTGGATATTTGCACATGAGCTGAATGTGTCCTCTTTGAGCACACATTGCACTCTCTGGTGAGAGTCCCAGGATTCAAAACGCAGCCTGTTCCATGTATGAATATATATGGTGTGAGTGTGTCAGTGTATTGGTGTATGTGTGTGTGTGTGCGCACTGACAACCACATTTCCTTCTGTTTCGTTCAGCCCCTTCATGGCCTTGCTTCTCATTCCTTCTCCCTTCCTAAATCCAGGTTCAGGAATGAAGGGAGGGAATTATCAGGATGGCAATCCTTATAACCAACTCCTATCACCATCCTTAACTACGTCCATCCTGAATGTAATTTGCTTCTTACAAAAGAAGACCAGGCCAACATCATATTTTATTTTTCATTTCCTTTATTTTAAACAGCTTTCTTTGGGTAAAATTTACAGGCAATAACATTCACACATTTTAAGGGTACAGTGTGATGATTTTTAGTAAATGCACGCAACCATCACCATAACTGAATTTTAGGCATTTCTGTAGTTCCCAAAATTCCATAATGCGTGAAAACACTGAAGCCCCGTACCCATACTTAGTACCAGGCAAGCACTGATTTGCCGTCTGTCTCTATGGATTTGCCTATTTTGAACATTCCCTATAAATTGAATCATATAGTATCTGGTCTTTTATGTTTGACTCTGTTCACTTAGCATAATGGTATCAAGGATCATATATGTTGTACATGTATCAGTGCTTCATTCATTTCATGGCTGAATAATAGTTTGTTGTATGGCTAGGCCAAATTTTACTTGTGCATTTATCAACTGATAGGCATTTGAGTTGTTTCCACTTTTTGGCTGTTATGAGTAATGGTACTATGAATATTTTTCCCCGAGTTTTTATGTAGACGTGTTTTTATTTCTCTTCAGTATGTAACTAGAAGTGGAACTGCTGGGCCATACGGCGCCTCAACACGTGAGACAACATTACAATTTCAGATGATTTCATTCCATAATTGGAAATACCTTGAGAAAAAAAAAAGAGAGACGGGTGAGACAGTTTCTAGTGAGACGACCCTAATAAACATGGTTATCCTGCTGTAGACCTATTTGTAAAATCCCTTTCAATGATGCAAAAGTATGAGACATGTGGGGGACATTTTCAACTTCATTTGAAAGCCTACTGTCTATAGCACACACTTCCCCATTATCTGACTTGGTCTCCATGGAAGGTGTTTTACCATTCTAGATTTCAGGTAACTGACAGTATCAGTTTGCAATGTAATCCTTGTCTGTAGACAAGCAACTTAATTGTATCCTGGCTAGGGAAACCTCTGTCTCCATTTGACCATGCATTTCAACACTCATGATGTATAAATGTGACAAAAAGGTGGTTGTTGACTTGGGCAAGATCAATTTCAGTGGAGGAGTGGAGGGACGTCCCCATTAGATGAGAGATGAAGACTGAGTTGGAGGGGAGGTCGGGGGATGTGAATTGAGTATCAAGAGTTCATTGTAGATCTTTGGTTGCAGAGTGCAGAATATATATGTAAAGAGGTCAGTAACCAGAGATGTGGACAGAGGTCCACAGCATTCAATGATGTTCTATAATCACCATTTATAAGATACTTGAGCAGCTTGAAATCTTAATGAGAAGGATCTGTCTCTTCTTAGATTTAACATCTGAATTTACCACACCAGCTTTCCCACACTTTATTTCCTTGTTTCCTTCCATTCAGGAGAAGCCTAAAACTTACTGAAGGGCTAGTGCAGAGTTTCTTCTTAATGTCTGTTAAACGTATGAACAGATGAATAGGTGGATGCACGACGTGTCAAAGATGTGCTAAGAATTTAAGGACTTTTATCCCTGAGTGCGGAGCTCCTCGTGCAGATGACTGAACCCATGGTGGTGGGTGGCTGAGAGGATGCAGCTTCTCAGGACTCTGCAACTGACAGCTGCAAGATGGGAGCCCTCAACTTCAGTGTTCAGAAGCACATATAGGCAGACTGCCACACCTTATGTCCTGGAGGGATCCATCCCTGACCTGAGCAGGTGAGTTCACAGACAGGCTTGCCTTCCATGTGGGGGAACGAGACTATTGTCTGCTCAGAAGCTTGCTGTGGTCCAACTCTTGTGCCATTTCGAAAGACACCAGAACGAGCAGATCCAGCTCCTCTCTAAACTTGAACTCAACATATATCACAAAGAGATATTCTCAGTCTCTTTCTAGGGTTATACATTTTCCATAGGAGCCCCCAGTGGACACACACACAGACACACACACACACACAGACACACACACACACACACACACAGCCTGGAGCCTTCATGCAGGCAGTAGCCCTAGGAAAACTTGCTGGCTTATAAGGCCGTCACTCATGGTTTGGTAGGTTGCAGAGGTCATTGGAAGTTTTTGTATTAATAACTAATGCAAATGATGATTAGCAGAATAGTCTGCACACTAGGGATACTTTTAAATAACCTTACTTTCCAATTAATTTTGATGACAATAAGACAATTTCTATGTTCCTGTTTTTCAAGTGTAACAATAAACTACTGAGAATTTCTAGTGTGGGTGTGCATATGGGTACTCCTACAAAGTCTGATATTGCTGGTGGGGATTTCACTTAGTACGACTTTTTCCCAGGTTGATTTATCAATATGCATTAATGAATCCAGGAAGTTTTGACCTTCTTGCATTTGGAGCCTGTTCCTTCAATTATTCATCCTCAGCATAACACCTGTCCCTCTATTATACTGTGCGTATTCCTTATGTTGTCTGGGAATTCACTTTCAAACACTAATGACCTAATAACATTCACTTGTCTCCACAGAATAGGAAAATGAAGTACAACTTGCATAAATACAAGCAGGACTATCAGCCTGGCATCGGAAGTGAAGATAGATTTCAGAAGTGACACAGATCAGCAGGAAAGCAAGACTTATTTGAATACGGTGTCATGTGCGGCTGAGCATCATGCAGTCTGCACTTGGACATACAGGGTGTCAGTCTCTGCTTTTCCTCTTAAGAGAAGGATGACCCCCAGCCGAGTTTCTTAACCTCTGTACATTACTGTTTCTCCAGCTACAACATGATGTAAAGATATGTTATTCTCTACCTTCCAGGAATGTTGTGGAAAATGCATGGGAGAGAAAAATGCATGCATTCACAATACATAAGCCCCTATGATTTTCTGGGTCAGAGGTCCTGCCCTAATACATAACTTTTCAGTTCCAACCATCCAAAGACTATTCACAAATGGCTGTTCAAGTACAAAGTAATGCAAGGACTTATGCCTATTGAATTCATTCAACACAGAGTATGATAATATCTGAAGTGTAGATTGGAAAGTAATTACGTAGAAATAATAGCTTCTTCCATCCCATCTAAGGTCTCAAAAGTGCTTTCCCAGATGGTATCTCATTAGCCTCTACATCTGAGAGGTTTTATCCGAAAAAATGGCCAGCATGGGGGAAACGATTTAGCCAAGAACCTATGATGTGCCTGAACCCCAGTGATTTACTGTAGTGTTCTTCTGCAAAGCCCATTCTTGCTGGGTTACAGTACATGTTATTCTTTTTTTTTAATTATTGAAGTATAGTTGATTTACAATGTTGTGTCCATTTCTGCTGTACAGCAAAGTGATTCACTTACGCATATATATTCCTTTGGTCTTTCTTTTCCATTATGGTTTATTAGAGGATATTGAATATAGTTTCCTGTGCTATACAGTAGGACCTTGTCGTTTATCCATTCTATGTATAATAGTTTGCATCGGATAATTCCAAACTCCCAATTCGTCCCTTCACCACCCCCTCTCCCCCTTGGCAACCACAAGTGTGTTCTCTGTCCGTGAGTCTGTTTCTGTTTCATAGATAAGTTCGTTTGAGTACACATGTTATTCTTAAGAAATTAACATAATTATTAAAAGTGGAATGGGAAAGGATATGAAATAATGTGAAATGGACCAATGGTTTTCTTTCACACACCCACTGGAAATGCTGGAGTCAGGTTTCCTTTCTCCTAAATTATCTGAGAAATGATTCCAGCACAGAGGAATGACACTGAAGTGAATACGTAATGATAACTTATACATTTCCCTTCCATTTAGTATTTCCACATTATTGTCTTATAATCATGTGGTTTGGATTGTATCAAGGGAATCTCCTTTAAAGGATGGTCAGGTATGAAATAAGACTATTCATCCCTATTCAGTACTATATGTATCATCTGCCCGATTGACCTTTTGCTCCTCACAGTAATTGTCTAATATGGATAGAATTGTTTCCGTTTTTCAAGTGAGGAAAGGCAAATTCAGAGATACTGTGATGCAGCTATTATAGAATTTCCCAACTGCTTTTCACATCCCTTTTTTTTTTGCAGCCTCTAATGATCATTGCCTAGAGCTACATTTCATAAAAGGTTGCAAAAGAATGATGTACAAATTCTTTAATTGCTTCTGCATGTATCAGTGGAAATTCTTTTATAAAAGAATTCTTCCCTCAACAACTATGTGTAGGTATAAAATGCACAGGAAAGGCAAGGTGTATATACAGTTCATTGGCAATATTTCGCCTTTCAAAAATCAGGTGTTTCCCTAGGACTCTCAAAGGTGAGCACTGAGTTGGTTTTGTTGGCTTTTGTTTTAGAGTTGTCATAGATGTCTCCATATTTGACGTGTTTTAGTGCATGATAATCATTAATGTTTTTGATGTTCAAATTGTTCTATCTTTGGCCAATGGGAGGCACTGAGGTTATGAGCCTTTTTTTTTTTTTTTTTTTTTTTTTTTGGTACGCGGGCCTCTCACTGTTGTGGCCTCTCCCGTTGCGGACCACAGGCTCCGGACGCGCAGGCTCAGTGGCCATGGCTCACGGGCCCAGCCGCTCCGTGGCATGTGGGATCTTCCCGGACCGGGGCACGAACCTGTGTCCCCTGCATCGGCAGGCGGACTCTCAACCACTGTTCCACCAGGGTAGCCCCAGAAGCAATTTCTTATTGAGCCCAAGGAAGAAGAATTAGCACAAGAGAGCAAAGAATAGGCACAGTTCAGCTAGACAGAAGTCATGAAACATATGTCCAGTTCCAGAGCCATCCACTGACCACAGGACCTGGGTTGAGTCTCTTCCCCTGTGTCGGCCTGAGTCCTAACATAGAAGTACACTCGATATAGAAACAGGGCTTAGGGGTGGGAGGTTTTCGGTCAGAAGACCAGGATTTGATACTGGGAACCATTACTGTCTGGTTGACTTATCTCGAGCAAGTAATTTATCTAATATGTGTGCTATACTTGTTGCTATCTTTTATTACTATTGTGGGTTTATTCTTTCAGTTTTATGAGTATTATTATTTTTCTTACCACCCAGCCAAGTGTGAATGGTAGGAGTGGTGATTAGCACAAAGTTGGGGACGAAGCCAACGGAGGGTGGAGAATATAGGAAGTGAAGACAGAGAATGGAGGTGAAGTAAGCAGACAAGGCCTGGGCTCTCTCTGGGTGCCAGGCCCTGGGCCCACCCTGTCATGACCCAGGGAAGGTTCTTACCCAACAGCACTCCTGCTTCTCAGCTGCAGACAGTGGTGACCTGGGGGCTGCCAGGGAAGTGCCCAGATGAAGGACTATAGCCTTATTAGCTCCCTCCACACTGAAGACCACCAGAGCTGCCTCTCCATTGCCATCTCCCTGCTCTTTGCTTCTGAGTATCGGAAAAGGTACCACGTGGACACTTCCACACCTGACCCTTGAAGGGCTTTCCTCATACAAAAGATACTCTACCTTCCTCAGTCCTCAAAGGCTGTCCTGCACAACTTACATTCCCACCAACAGTGCAAGAGGGTTATGACCCAGCAATCCCACTACTGGGCATATACCCTGAGAAAACCATAATTCAAAAAGAGTCAGGTACCACAATGTGCATTGCGACACTATTTACAATAGCCAGGACATGGAAGCAACCTAAGTGGCCACTGACAAATGAATGGATAAAGAAGACGTGACGCATATATACAATGGAATATTTGCTCAGCCATAAAAAGAAATGAAATTGAGTTATTTGTAGTGAGGTGGATGGACCTAGAGTCTCTCATACAGAGTGAAGTAAGTCAGCAAAAGAAACACAAATACCGTATGCTAACACATGTCTATGGAATCTAAAAACCAAAAACGGTTCTGAAGAACCTAGGGGCAGGACAGGAATAAAGACGCAGCTGTAGAGAATGGACTTGAGGACATGGGGAAGGGAAGGGTAAGCTGGGACGAAGTGAGAGAATGGCATGGACTTATATACACTACCAAACGTAAAACAGACAGCTAGTGGGAAGCAGCCGCATAGCACAGGGAGATCAGCTCGGTGCTTGGTGACCACCTAGAGGGGTGGGTTAGGGAGGGTGGGAGGGAGACGCGAGAGGGAGGCGATATGGGGAGACAAATACACATATACCGCATTCACCTTGTTATACAGCAGAAACTAACACAACGATGTAAAGCAATTATACTCCAATATAGATGTTAAAAAAATAATTGTCCTGCACACTAAGGAATGCGGACTCTGAGGTAAAGAAGGAAGTGCCTGCCTCTCAGAGGTATGTCATCTCCACGTTTTTACCTGACATATTGTACTTTTATCACTAATGACGTTATACATTTCCTATACACAGCCCATCGATACGCACACACAAAGACACACACACACACACACACACACACACACGGAGATACGCTGTCAATTCCATTTGGCTCTACTTTATCTCCCCCATGAAACTGAGCACAATGAATGCTTTTCCAAGTTAATGAAAGCATGTGCACATGTATGTGTACTATCCTATTCCTCAATAGGGGTTTTGAGGGAGTACCCCTTGGGCCTGTTATATCAGGGGAGAACAAATTGACCATTCCCCCAGCCCCAGAAGCCCATTGTCTAAAAGGGCGGCTGCTCCACTGTCTAGAGGCTCTAGAGAGGGCGAGGGATGGAACCTCATTCCCAAACTCCCACTTACCTGGATAGGTGACAGAAGCTAGATGAGGAGGAGCTTTGTCATGTGTGAAATGGGACTCATCTTTAACACAGAGCTGTCCTGAGGGGTGAATGAGAAAACCTGGGGCTAAGGCAGGCATTGTGGAAAGGTGTTTCTCATTGTTTCTCCTAATGAGAACATAGATATCTTTATGAAGGAAGCAAATCTCTCTCTGGTACGCCTTGAGTTCAAAGTTTTAAAGACAGAAGGATCTCTTGCTTCTTGGGAGACTCAGAAGCTCCTAAGAGCTGCCCAACATCGCGCCTCTGAGCAGACCCTAACCCAGTTCCCCATGCTGGGAAGACAGGCTTGCCTGTGATTCACCTGATGAGCTTCGTGAGAGATGGCACCAGGGCAGCAAGCTGTCGTGTTTGCCTAACTGCTGCTCCTGGACTGCTCCGCCTGCTAATACGTTGATGGGAAAATTCTAGACCTGTCTCCCATTCAACAGTGCAGGGGTCCTCAGATCATGTGTCATCCAGCCACGTCACACCACACTTTCAACCATCCGCTGCCTCCCTGTGAGACCAAAACCTAAAAAGTACTACCATTTCATTGAAATACAATTGTCCCTTCTTTCATTCACTAATAACTAAATATATATTGGGCTTAAAATTTATACTATTCCATTTGAGGTGTCTCATTAGCTCTGTAGTAGAAATAAGATAAGAAGGAAAATTAATATATGGGCAAATTTAAGAGTGAAAAATGAGCTGAGATGGCTCCTTCCCATTAGCTGTTAACTTGCTCAAGCTTCAAGGCACTGAAGATTAAATAATCCCTCTTTGGACCCCTCTTCCCCATTCAGCCACAAGCCTCTCTTTCTCTTTGTCTCTGTCTCTCTATTTCCTTCTCTCTCTCTCTCATGATGAGATCTCATTTTCGGTAGATAAATATAGAAATATATAAACGTGCATAATAAATATGTAAACACCTACATAAGCAAACTTACAGGAAGATATGATGAAGATGAAAACATTCAACGGTTACCTCTGGGTAGTATGTTTTGGGCTAACGATTTTTTCCCCCTCCACATATACTGTGACATATACAGTGGAATGAACCTCATGCACACTCCTGAACACCCAACTCTCTGTTAATACAGAAGCAGCATCCATGAAATTAATAAAAATAATACAAGGCTGCTCAAAATAACTAGGTAGCTTCATATGTACCACGAATGAAATGTTCAGATTAAAAATGACTGAAATAAACAAGGAAAACAAATTACCTTTAAGTTCCCATTAATCCCTCCTCTACTCGTCCCAGCTCCCTCCTATCCCCATGCAAACCCAGCACTCACTTCTGAGACCACTAGAGGTTCATCTCAGATGGGGTGGAGGATGCCTCCATGATGTCCTGCTGCAGCTGGGAGAGGGTGTGCATGGAGCTGGAGGTGGGTGTAGGCACTGGGATGCAGAACACCACTGGGTCTCACTGGGGTCGGCATCCCTCACAAACAGCTCATCATTCACGATGCACAGACTGAAGGAAAAATGGGCCCTCAGACAACTGATGGATGGACACCCTCACCCCCAATACTGACTCTGCTCCCAGTGGCACTCTGCAACCAGATTCCTTCCACGTCCCTCCTGTGTCTGTCTCCCAGGTTCCTTGACTGGTACCTCTGCCCCTCCCCACAGAGCCCACCTTTGGAGAGGCTGTCTACCACCTTCACTCGATTTATAGGTTTATCCCCAACCCATGGGCAATTTCGCATTTACCCTTTACCACAGCCCAAGGGCTGGACGCTCTGATCCCCATTCTCGGAAGAAGACACTGAGTCACACAGAGGTCATGTGACTTGACCAAGATCACACAGCGAGTGAGTGTTGTGTCAAGGAGAGAACCCATAGGCCGATTCCAGAGCCCACGCTCTTCTTAACCACTAGGCTAGACTGCTCCTGGCATCTCCCTGCTGGCTTTCCACAGTACCGAGTAAACCTAAGGTCTGCACCACCACATTCCCAGGCCCCTGAGCCCAGGCGGGGATGGGTATTCCCGCCCACAACAGGGCTCTCACCTGCAGTAGCTGGCACGGGTAGCGATGAAAGTCCGGGTGAAGGCACGCACACAGCCCTGACAACTTCCTTCAATAGCAAACAAACAACAGTCCCCCTTAGTGTAGCACATGCTGTACATGCTCACACGGCGGTCCCCAGTCAGGGTGTGACTGGACACTCATGCTAAGAGAGCAGTTGTTCACAGAGGCCAGGGTGTCTGGAATGGGCAGGGCAGCTATAGGAGCAGTCTGCGCCCAGTTACATGGCCCCTGACAACCACTACACAAGTTCACGGGTGCATTCTTCGCAGCTCCCCAAGAGGTGGATACTACTGCCCCATTTTGCAAATGAGGAAACTGAGAGGTTTAGTAACGGCCCGTGTTCTCAGAGTAAGTATCTGGGATGAGAGCCACCAAACTCCACAGCTTATGTCCCCAAAGTCCAGGGTGTGCAGGTCAGACAGGCATGGACACAGCTCAGACCTGGATTGTCTGTGGGAAGACTGAGGGCTGGAGAACACAGTGGGGAAGGGGAGGGGAGGAGAGGCGAGGGGAGGGGAGGTGAGGGAGGGCAGGTGGGGAGGGGAGGGGCGAGTGGAGGGAAGGGAAGGGAAGGGAAAGGAAGGGGTCCAGGAAGCTGGGTGGGTCTGGGAGTGAGCCTGGCCAGGGGGAGGCAACAATGAGACATCAGGGGTGGGGGTCTACACACACTGACCTTCCTCGAACACCCCGCTGACGGAGAAGCAGAGCATCGTTTCCTGAAAGGGAAGAGCCCAGGCGCCCAGTCACCACCTCCACCTCCTACCCACCCACGGCTTCCTGGGCCCGCCCGAGGGAGGAAGCAGGCGCTCACCATCTGGAACCAAATGTCCACCACTAAGGAGCTGAAGTCATGCTGAGTCTTGGGCAACCCACAGAGGGTGTGCACAATGACACGTTTTGTGTGCTTCAGCAGCTGAACCCGCAGGTCTGTGAGGGGAGGGTAAGCGAGCGAAGGTCAGGGGCTGCCACGCCCTGGGCCCTATGATTGACCCCTTCACCGCCCTTTCCCACCCAGTCTTCCCATCGCACACTCACGGGGGTCCTTGAGCTTCTTCATATTCCTGCTGTCCTGGAAGTACTCGCACAAGCTGCTTCTAGGAGACAAAGAGCAACAGTGGGTGGTGCGTATTTGCAGGAGCTGGCCTGTGTCTGCTGGGGAGCCACACGGCCCAGGAGCAGAGCCTGTGCTGTGATACTCACGGGGCTGGGTCCTCGGGGTGGAAGGGAATGGTCAGGGAGAAGCAGGCCTCCTCGTGATAAGCACCCGCGAGACACTGTCGGTCTCCATAGTCATGGATCAAGTAGTACCTAAGGGAGGGCAGTGAAGACAGTCTATCTCTGTGGTCTGGACCTCAAATGAGACTTGAAAACTCCCCTGAGCAGACCTGTGCTTAGGTGGCCTCACCTCTCATAGCCCTCCACCCCTTGCTCCGCTTGTCAGAGGTACTTACTGCTGTAGGAATTGCAGGACTAGGCTCTTCAGCTCATCAGATCCAAGGAAGATGTGCTGGAATCAAATGGCACTTGAGACTGTGCAGTAGATAAAGCCTCCCTGCAACACCCCAAATGTTGTTTGATCCACTTCCTCACCTTGCAGGGCTTTACTATGTAGGGAGTGTCAACGTCAAGGGTAACTGGTGACTGTAACTCCTGGCCATCCTGGAGAAGGGAAGAGGAAGTCAGGAGTGGAGACCAGGGCAGTGGCCCTGGATGATCCGGGAAAAGGATGGGCCCAAGAGGGTGAGGGTCAGAGGTCAGGTGCGAAAGGGCCCTGGAAATTCCATGGGAAAGCTTACAGTGGATGTCTTCATCATGAGGTCCTGGAAGTCTCTAGTGTTATATTCAACTTGTGTGTGTGTGTGTGTGTGTGTGTGTGTGTATTTATGGGTATTTTTCCAGCAAGTATATCCATGTCATTTTCAGGAGTCCATGTCCCCCAAAATGGTTAAGCTTCTGATGCTAATATGTGATCTAGGTAAGACCCAACGGGCTTGAGGGCAGGTGCAGAGGCCACCAACATTCGTAAGATACAATGATTTACATAGGCACTTACCAGACGTAACAACTTCGGGAAATATTCTCTGATGGCCCTGTCCAAAACCAAAAATAGAGAAGAGGTGGTTGATAGTTCAAGGTTGCAATGCTTCCTTTGAGGTAAAACAGTAATACCATTAAGAGAGGTCAGTGTGTTCTGGCCAATCCAGCAGCACCCTTTGCCCACATCTGCTCCTGATTTTAAGGGTTTTCGGTCCACTTGCCTGTTGAGCACTGAGCATCTGTCATCCTACTGTCCGAAAGGCACTGTCTCCTCATCTCTCTCAGTACCTTCACTTTAATATTCCTTCCCTCCCTCCCTCTCCTTCGCCTTGGTAGCTCCCACCCAGACTACTCAGACTCCCTTCTCCAGTGCCACAGGGACCAGCATTTCAAACCCATGCTGCAGGGCTTCCTTCTCCTCCCTTCCTTCCTCCAGGGCCACAATGAAGGCTGTGGGGAGAAGAGGGCATGGAGTGGGAGCCCGGGGCCCTGCCACCTCACCGGGAGTCCAGCACTCTGGCAAGACCTGGACACCCCCCCGGGATGGCCCAGGATGCTGGGCCAGGGAGGTGAGTGAGGTGGGGCTCAGGAGGCAGGGAGGGAGATGGAGGGGATGAGGACAGAAAGGGAGTGAAGGTAGGAGGGGAGAGATGAGAGAGACCTAGGGGCACAGAGACAAGGGAGAGAGAGAAAACAAAGGGAAGGGAAAGAAGCTCTCCCGTGGTGGGGGTCAGGGAAGAAGAGAGAAGAAAGGGGAAACGGCACACCCATTGCGGCTCTTCACCTGCCCCAGAATCGCCCAGACACACCAGGTAGGAATGGAAACTATGCACATATTGGGCTGGGGGCCCACTGGATACTGGCTGAAACTTTGTCACCTGTGTGAGCTCAGCCAGACTTGGGCATGGGAAAACGAGCAGCCATGGGGGCAGATCTTCCCCAGATGGAGGAAAGGGTCAGGTACCAGCTCCGTATGGGGCTGAGAATCCGTGGCCCCCTCTGATGACCACTGTCTTCTCTCCCGATGACCCCTGCACCTGTCTGAGTTGGTTCTTTATCTGAGGAATCATACCTGTCTCAGGCTGCCCAGGCCTCCGGTGAAGGACCAGACAGGATGCTGTGACGTGTGCAGGGAGGGATGGCAAGTGCCCCTGAGAGGCCTGTCCTTCTGTCTCCTCTACCGCCTCTGCCCTCTGCCTTCCACTCCTGCCTCAGGAAGCCCTCTGATCACTGGCGGGAGCCCACGTCTGGCCCCTTGACTCAAGGAGCCCTGCTTTTTCCCAAGCTGGACCCCAAGGAGGGTCCAATTCCTGGCACTGGGCCAGCAGAATGGATGTCATGACAGCAGCCACCCACGGCCTCAGCCCTCAGCATGGCGCAGGAAAGCCCCCATGTCAACCTGGGAGAGGAGGGTGGACCCCTTTGGAGGCAAGGGAAGAGGGCCCCTCTCAGAACCGGGGAGGCACACCCCAGCTCAGCACGTAGAAGGAAGGCGTCACTCAGCAAGAGGCCGGGGACTGGAGGACCCTTCTCAGTCCAGGGCGCCAGCATCTGGATCAAGGCTGGTCGCTCCTGGTCCTGGTGAGGAGGAGAAGCCCTGCTTCCTGGGGCACACTCTTGGGAGGCCTTGGTGCAATATAGCTGGGTGCAGAGAGCTGGAAGCAGACCCCAGAGCACCTGCAGAGGTGAGCAGGTCAGGGGAAGGAAACTCCTCACCGGTGATAGGCACAGAGAGAGCAGAAGGTGGGGCCTGTGATCCTCCCAGAAGACCAGGGCTGCCACCTCTGGCATAGGGGCACTGTCACAGATAGTCTAGGCTCCCATGGGTGAAGGTCACCAAGAAGGGTGACAGGGTGTTCACACTGACCTTACATAGGTGGACTGGTCTGCGAAGGTGCTACACAATGGGTTCCCTTGCAGCCACAGCTCTTCAAGCTTCAGCCCTTGCATCTTGCTCACCTCCCACACAGACTTCAGCTGAGAAATATGGGGTGGAAGTGGGAAATGGAATCCCATGAAAGGGGACATCCAAATCCCTGCACCCGCAGACCCCTCCCACCCTCACAGGTACCTTCACCTGCCTCCTGTCATCACTCTCATGGCCACTAACACGCCCTCTCTGCTCTCAACCCAAGTTTGACCTGGCTCCCTCTTCTCACCTCATTTTCAGAGAGGTTCAGGGTCTTGACCGTGGGGGCCACCTGTATAATGTCAGACAGGCCATCCAGCTGGTACAGTTTGTTGCTGCTCAAGTTCAAGGACAACAGCTTTGGGGCAAGAAGAGGTAGAGTGAAGGTTACTATCGAGGACCTTGGAGACAAATCTGCCCTGCACCCCAGCTCTTTCACCCCCTACCCTAATACCAGCACTGGGCCTACAGCCTCACCTCAGGGAAATTCTTTTCGATGACATGCAGGGTGGCAGCCATGCAGCTTCTTCGATTCAGAATTATATCAATATCATGGCCTACCAAGTCTTCAGGAAGGAGAGGGGAGGGAATCAGATGGCTGAGTGGGATCTGGGGCCAGCACCAGCCCCTCCCCACGTTACCATCCCTAAGTCACCCTCCAGGAAGACCCCTCTGCCCTCGCCTGCCCTAGAATTACTGCTGTCAGCCATACCTGGGTCAAAGCGGAGCCTCTGGAGGTCAAGAGCTTGCTTGAAGATATTATATCGTTTGCTCAATGTCAGCTGTGGAGAGAGAGATGGAGACAGCCGCTCTGAGGCTGTGGTGGTGGCAGGGAAATTGGGGGTGAGGGGGACGGGGCACTGGAGGAAGGAGAGGTGGGTCTGAGCACTGGCACACAACACGCCTTGAGTCTGCATTACCTTTAGCTGCTCCATTTCTTCTGGCTTCAACTTATCCTGCACAGAGTAGGGAACAGTGGAGGGGCCGACGAAGACAGGTATCTGCAGGAAGAAGAGGTGGGGTAAGCACCAGGAACTCTAGTTCCAAAGAAGACAACCAGCCCCTGGCCTGTCCTCCTTACTCAGGATGAGGTACATGTAACGCCCTCGACACACACCTTTCGTCTCTCCTCGTCACAAATCTTGTAGCTGACATCCATCAATGCACAGGCAGTGCTAGCTTCCTGGACAAAGAACTGAGCCCCATTTTGCAAAAAGTGGAACTACAGGGATTGAATGCAACAGCAATAGTATCAGAAGCCAAGAGACCCTGCTGAACCAGGTCTCCCTCTCTCCCCCTTCCCTGTGCCCACGCGTCTGGCTCCGGGGATCCTCTCTTACGTCCACTGGAGTGAAGGGGACACTGCAATGGCTCTGGATTGAGTTCATTAGCCATGTCTTGTCACACTTCATCCCACAAGGAATCTAAGGATGAAAAGAAGGGATGGGAGAGAGGACAGACAGCAGGGTATTTAGGCTGCAGGACGAACCTTTTCCTGTTCTTTTCCGGCCTTCTACTGAGCTTGAAAGGGCTTCTAAAGAAGGGACCACTGGTCCGATTTCTTATGGGTGTGCGTAATATGGATTTCCTAAATACTCTTTCTCTCCAGTCAAACTCTCTTCCACATAATGAAGGTGACAGAGATGATCTTCCTTTTATAAATTTCCAGGAGATCCTACCCAGTGCAGATACTGCTTGCCCCTCAGACAAGGTCTCCAGAGGCTCGACCCTCCATCTCCCACACTCAGCTTGCCAAGCTGAGACCTCCAATGTGGAGTTGCTCCATATCCTTGGCAGTAGTTTCCATCTTTGCTTTGAGACAGGCTCCTCCGTTCTCCTCACAGTCAGCCTGTTCCTTTTACATTGTTTCTCTGAATCTGACCTTAGATGAACAAGACTGTTAACTCCTGGTCATTAAAGGGACAGATTACAAACTGTCCCCAGTGAAATAAACCAGCATGTCTACATGAGACCAACACAACTCCCCCTGGCTTTTCTGTCCTGCACATTCCATACATTTTTCAGGATACTCACTGTGACCCTGAACCAGCTCCCTGGGGTTCCATCATGTGTGTTCTCCCCCATTTCTCTCTCCACAGGTGTTCTCTTTCTCCACACACTCTTATGCCTGTGGCCTTCACTGTGCCATCTCACTCTCCTCTTGTTGCCTCGGATGGTACCGGGAGAGCTGCAGGGGGGATGTGGAGAGAAGGAGGGTGAGGGGCCATAAGTGCTAAGAAAGTCTTCTGTACACCCTCGTCTCTTTGACACCAGCACTACAATTAGCTATGCACAACCATTATTTCACTTCGAGCAAGCTTCTGTTTTGCAGTGAGAGAAGAAAAACAAGTCCACGGAGACTGAGAGAGGTGCATGGTCCCAGGGGCTGCTGTGTACATACCCTGCTGCCTGGCCACTTACTGTCTTACTTCGGGGTCCTCCTGGACATCCCTCTTCACCACGTTTCCAGCATCCTCCTGGAGGTGTGAGGGCTGAGGCTCACACACATCGTGTTCGTAATGAGGGCTCCTCTCACCAGAATTACAAGGGAAAGAACTGCAACCTTTCTTTCTTCCTTGAGGTGGTCTACCACCATCACTGTATTCTGAAAAGAGGAACAAAAATACAAGTTTGCAGACACATCTGTGGTCCACTTACCACGCACCATGTCTTAGGCTAACAGCATGGTAGGGCAGGCAAAGTGCCAACCTGGCCTAAGGGACCAATCCCACAAACCTCAGAAAGGACACTCTTCTGCCTGTCCAGAGAGGACAGCCTTATCCGACAGATGACACTATCAGGGGAAGAATCGAGGAGGAGCAGGATGAGGAAGAGGAGGACAAGGAGGAGAAAGAGGGAGGAGAAGGAGGAGGGAGGAGAGGACAACTGCGGTGAAACTTTTAAAACAGTGGAGCTGGACTGATAAAGAACCGCGGTGTATGCGTCCATGGGTTAGACTGGACAGCAGTCATATATATACCAGGAAGGCACCCGAATCTTGCCTTCTCTCAGGACTTTCCAGCAACCACACCAATACCTCTCTTGTGCTTGACAAATCCAATGAGCCACCAAACCGATTCCACTAACAACCAGCAAGCTGGCTTGACTTACTTTGCCAGTGCACTAGGAGCTTTAATCTCAGGTGGCACACAGGTAACAACCTCCTGAACTGTCTCCCTTCCTCCAGCCTTGCCCTGAACAATAGGCTGTTTGAAAGAGCCAGAGTGATCT
>NW_027671465.1:44291-90141 GCF_964165515.1 Mesoplodon bidens
CCATGCTGTTAGCCTAAGACATGGTACGTGGTAAGTGGACCACAGATGTGTCTGCAAAACTTGTATTTTTGTTCCTCTTTTCAGAATACAGTGATGGTGGTGGACCACCTCAAGGAAGAAAGAAAGGTTGGAGTTCTTTCCCTGGTAATTCTGGCGAGAGGAGCCCTCATTACGAACATGATGTGTGTGAGCCTCAGCCCTCACACCTCCGGGAGGATGCTGGAAACGTGGTGAAGAGGGATGTCCAGGAGGACCCCGAAGTAAGACAGTAAGTGGCCAGGCAGCAGGGTTTTTACACAGGAGCCCCTGGGACCATGCACCTCCCTCAGTCTCCGTGGACTTGTTTTTCTTCTCTCACTGCAAAACAGAAGCTTGCTCGAAGTGAAATAATGGTTGAGCAAAGCTAATTGTAGTGCTGGTGTCAGAGATGAGGGTGTACAGAAGACTTTCTTAGCACTTATGGCCCCTCACCCTCCTTCTCTCCACATCCCCCCTGCAGCTCTCCCGGTACCATCCGAGGCAACAAGAGGAGAGTGAGATGGCACAGTGAAGGCCACAGGCATAAGAGTGTGTGGAGAAAGAGAACACCTGTGGAGAGAGAAATGGGGGAGAACACACATGATGGAACCCCAGGGAGCTGGTTCAAGGTCACAGTGAGTATCCTGAAAAATGTATGGAATGTGCAGGAGAGAAAAGCCAGGGGGAGTTGTGTTGGTCTCATGTAGACATGCTGGTTTATTTCACTGGGGACAGTTTGTAATGTGTCCCTTTTATTACCAAGAGTTAACAGTCTTGTTCATCTAAGGTCAGATTTAGAGAAGCAATGTAAAGGGAACAGGCTGACTGTGAGGCGAACGGAGGAGCCTGTCTCAAAGCAAAGATGGAAACTACTGCCAAGGATATGGAGCAACTCCACATTGGAGGTCTCAGCTTGGCAAGCTGAGTGTGAGAGATGGAGGGTCAAGCCTCTGGAGACCTTGTCTGAGGGGCAAGCAATGTCTGCACTGGGTAGGATCTCCTGGAAATTTATAAAAGGAAGATCATCTCTGTCACCTTCATTATGTGGAAGAGAGTTTGACTGGAGAGAAAGAGTATTTAGGAAATCCATATTACGCACACCCATAAGAAATCGGACCAGTGGTCCCTTCTTTAGAAGCCCTTTCAAGCTCAGTAGAAGGCCGGAAAAGAACAGGAAAAGGTTCGTCCTGCAGCCTAAATTCCCTGCTGTCTGTCCTCTCTCCCATCCCTTCTTTTCATCCTTAGATTCCTTGTGGGATGAAGTATGACAAGACATGGCTAATGAACTCAATCCAGAGCCATTGCAGTGTCCCCTTCACTCCAGTGGACGTAAGAGAGGATGCCGGAGCCAGACGCGTGGGCACAGGGAAGGGGGAGAGAGGGAGACCTGGTTCAGCAGGGTCTGTTGGCTTCTGATACTATTGCTGTTGCATTCAATCCCTGTAGTTCCACTTTTTGCAAAATGGGGCTCAGTTCTTTGTCCAGGAAGCTAGCACTGCCTGTGCATTGATGGATGTCAGCTACAAGATTTGTGACGAGGAGAGACGAAAGGTGTGTGTCGAGGGCGTTACGTGTACCTCATTCTGAGGAAGGAGGACAGGCAAGGGGCTGGTTGTCTTCTTTGGAACTAGAGTTCCTGGTGCTTACCCCACCTCTTCCTCCTGCAGATACCTGTCTTCGTCGACCCCTCCACTGTTCCCTACTCTGTGCGGGATAAGTTGAAGCCAGAAGAAATGGAGCAGCTAAAGGTAATGCAGACTCAAGGCGTGTTGTGTGCCAGCGCTCAGACCCACCTCTCCTTCCTCCAGTGCCCCGTCCCCCGCACCCCTGATTTCCCTGCCACCACCACAGCCTCAGAGCGGCTGTCTCCATCTCTCTCTCCGCAGCTGACCTTGTACAAACGATTTGATGTCTCCCAGCTAGCTCTTGACCTCCAGAGGCTCCGCTTTGACCCAGGTATGGCTGACAGCAGTAATTCTAGGGCAGGCGAGGGCAGAGGGGTCTTCCTGGAGGGTGACTTAGGGATGGTAACGTGGGGAGGGGCTGGTGCTGGCCCCAGACCCCACTCAGCCATCTGATTCCCTCCCCTCTCCTTCCTGAAGACTTGGTAGGCCATGATATTGAGATAATTCTGAATCGAAGAAGCTGCATGGCTGCCACCCTGCATGTCATCGAAAAGAATTTCCCTGAGGTAAGGCTGTAGGCCCAGTGCTGGCATTAGGGTAGGGGTGGAAAAGCTGGGGTGCAGGGCAGATTTGTCTCCAAGGTCCTCGATAGTAACCTTCACTCTACCTCTTCTTGCCCCAAAGCTGTTGTCCTTGAACTTGAGCAGCAACAAACTGTACCAGCTGGATGGCCTGTCTGACATTATAGAGGTGGCCCCCACGGTCAAGACCCTGAACCTCTCTGAAAATGAGGTGAGAAGAGGGAGCCAGGTCAAACTTGGGTTGAGAGCAGAGAGGGCGTGTTAGTGGCCATGAGAGTGATGACAGGAGGCAGGTGAAGTTACCTGTGGGGGAGGGAGAGGTCTGGGGGTGCAGGGATTTGGATGTCCCCTTTCATGGGATTCAATTTCCCACTTCCACCCCATATTTCTCAGCTGAAGTCTGTGTGGGAGGTGAGCAAGATGCAAGGGCTGAAACTTGAAGAGCTGTGGCTGCAAGGGAACCCATTGTGTAGCACCTTCGCAGACCAGTCCACCTATGTAAGGTCAGTGTGAACACCCTGTCACCCTTCTTGGTGACCTTCACCCATGGGAGCCTAGACTATCTGTGACAGTGCCCCTATGCCAGAGGTGGCAGCCCTGGTCTTCTGGGAGGATCACAGGCCCCACCTTCTGCTCTCTCTGTGCCTATCACCGGTGAGGAGTTTCCTTCCCCTGACCTGCTCACCTCTGCAGGCACTCTGGGGTCTGTTTCCAGCTCTCTGCGCCCAGCTATATTGCACCAAGGCCTCCCAAGAGTGTGCCCCAGGAAGCAGGGCTTCTCCTCCTCACCAGGACCAGGAGCGACCAGCCTTGATCCAGATGCTGGTGCCCTGGACTGAGAAGGGTCCTCCAGTCCCGGGCCTCTTGCTGAGTGAAGCCTTCTTTCTTCGTGCTGAGCTGGGGTGTGCCTCCCCCGTTCTGACAGGGGCCCTCTTCCCCTGCCTCCAAAGGGGTCCACCCTCCTCTCCCAGGTTGACATGGGGGCTTTCCTGCGCCATGCTGAGGGCTGAGGCCGTGGGTGGCTGCTGTCATGACATCCATTCTGCTGGCCCAGTGCCAGGAATTGGACCCTCCTTGGGGTCCAGCTTGGGAAAAAGCAGGGCTCCTTGAGTCAAGGGGCCAGATGTGGGCTCCCGCCAGTGATCAGAGGGCTTCCTGAGGCAGGAGTGGAAGGCAGAGGGCAGAGGCGGTAGAGGAGATAGAAGGACAGGCCCCTCAGGGGCACTTGCCATCCCTCCCTGCACACGTCACAGCATCCCGCCTGGTCCTTCACAGGAGGCCTGGGCAGCCTGAGACAGGTATGATTCCTCAGATAAAGAACCAACTCAGACAGGTGCAGGGGTCATCAGGAGAGAAGACGGTGGTCATCAGAGGGGGCCACGGATCCTCAGCCCCATACGGAGCTGGTACCTGACCCTTGCCTCCATCTGGGGAAGATCTGCCCCCATGGCTGCTCGTTTTCCCATGCCCAAGTCTGGCTGAGCTCACACAGGTGACAAAGTTTCAGCCAGTATCCAGTGGGCCCCCAGCCCAATATGTGCATAGTTTCCATTCCTACCTGGTGTGTCTGGGCGATTCTGGGGCAGGTGAAGAGCCGCAATGGGTGTGCCGTTTCCCCTTTCTTCTCTCTTCTTCCCTGACCCCCACCACGGGAGAGCTTCTTTCCCTTCCCTTTGTTTTCTCTCTCTCCCTTGTCTCTGTGCCCCTAGGTCTCTCTCATCTCTCCCCTCCTACCTTCACTCCCTTTCTGTCCTCATCCCCTCCATCTCCCTCCCTGCCTCCTGAGCCCCACCTCACTCACCTCCCTGGCCCAGCATCCTGGGCCATCCCGGGGGGGTGTCCAGGTCTTGCCAGAGTGCTGGACTCCCGGTGAGGTGGCAGGGCCCCGGGCTCCCACTCCATGCCCTCTTCTCCCCACAGCCTTCATTGTGGCCCTGGAGGAAGGAAGGGAGGAGAAGGAAGCCCTGCAGCATGGGTTTGAAATGCTGGTCCCTGTGGCACTGGAGAAGGGAGTCTGAGTAGTCTGGGTGGGAGCTACCAAGGCGAAGGAGAGGGAGGGAGGGAAGGAATATTAAAGTGAAGGTACTGAGAGAGATGAGGAGACAGTGCCTTTCGGACAGTAGGATGACAGATGCTCAGTGCTCAACAGGCAAGTGGACCGAAAACCCTTAAAATCAGGAGCAGATGTGGGCAAAGGGTGCTGCTGGATTGGCCAGAACACACTGACCTCTCTTAATGGTATTACTGTTTTACCTCAAAGGAAGCATTGCAACCTTGAACTATCAACCACCTCTTCTTTATTTTTGGTTTTGGACAGGGCCATCAGAGAATATTTCCCGAAGTTGTTACGTCTGGTAAGTGCCTATGTAAATCATTGTATCTTACGAATGTTGGTGGCCTCTGCACCTGCCCTCAAGCCCGTTGGGTCTTACCTAGATCACATATTAGCATCAGAAGCTTAACCATTTTGGGGGACATGGACTCCTGAAAATGACATGGATATACTTGCTGGAAAAATACCCATAAATACACACACACACACACACACACACACACACACAAGTTGAATATAACACTAGAGACTTCCAGGACCTCATGATGAAGACATCCACTGTAAGCTTTCCCATGGAATTTCCAGGGCCCTTTCGCACCTGACCTCTGACCCTCACCCTCTTGGGCCCATCCTTTTCCCAGATCATCCAGGGCCACTGCCCTGGTCTCCACTCCTGACTTCCTCTTCCCTTCTCCAGGATGGCCAGGAGTTACAGTCACCAGTTACCCTTGACGTTGACACTCCCTACATAGTAAAGCCCTGCAAGGTGAGGAAGTGGATCAAACAACATTTGGGGTGTTGCAGGGAGGCTTTATCTACTGCACAGTCTCAAGTGCCATTTGATTCCAGCACATCTTCCTTGGATCTGATGAGCTGAAGAGCCTAGTCCTGCAATTCCTACAGCAGTAAGTACCTCTGACAAGCGGAGCAAGGGGTGGAGGGCTATGAGAGGTGAGGCCACCTAAGCACAGGTCTGCTCAGGGGAGTTTTCAAGTCTCATTTGAGGTCCAGACCACAGAGATAGACTGTCTTCACTGCCCTCCCTTAGGTACTACTTGATCCATGACTATGGAGACCGACAGTGTCTCGCGGGTGCTTATCACGAGGAGGCCTGCTTCTCCCTGACCATTCCCTTCCACCCCGAGGACCCAGCCCCGTGAGTATCACAGCACAGGCTCTGCTCCTGGGCCATGTGGCTCCCCAGCAGACACAGGCCAGCTCCTGCAAATACACACCACCCACTGTTGCTCTTTGTCTCCTAGAAGCAGCTTGTGCGAGTACTTCCAGGACAGCAGGAATATGAAGAAGCTCAAGGACCCCCGTGAGTGTGCGATGGGAAGACTGGGTGGGAAAGGGCGGTGAAGGGGTCAGTCATAGGGCCCAGGGCGTGGCAGCCCCTGACCTTCGCTCGCTTGCCCTCCCCTCACAGACCTGCGGGTTCAGCTGCTGAAGCACACAAAACGTGTCATTGTGCACACCCTCTGTGGGTTGCCCAAGACTCAGCATGACTTCAGCTCCTTAGTGGTGGACATTTGGTTCCAGATGGTGAGCGCCTGCTTCCTCCCTCGGGCGGGCCCAGGAAGCCGTGGGTGGGTAGGAGGTGGAGGTGGTGACTGGGCGCCTGGGCTCTTCCCTTTCAGGAAACGATGCTCTGCTTCTCCGTCAGCGGGGTGTTCGAGGAAGGTCAGTGTGTGTAGACCCCCACCCCTGATGTCTCATTGTTGCCTCCCCCTGGCCAGGCTCACTCCCAGACCCACCCAGCTTCCTGGACCCCTTCCTTTCCCTTCCCTTCCCTTCCCTCCACTCGCCCCTCCCCTCCCCACCTGCCCTCCCTCACCTCCCCTCCCCTCGCCTCTCCTCCCCTCCCCTTCCCCACTGTGTTCTCCAGCCCTCAGTCTTCCCACAGACAATCCAGGTCTGAGCTGTGTCCATGCCTGTCTGACCTGCACACCCTGGACTTTGGGGACATAAGCTGTGGAGTTTGGTGGCTCTCATCCCAGATACTTACTCTGAGAACACGGGCCGTTACTAAACCTCTCAGTTTCCTCATTTGCAAAATGGGGCAGTAGTATCCACCTCTTGGGGAGCTGCGAAGAATGCACCCGTGAACTTGTGTAGTGGTTGTCAGGGGCCATGTAACTGGGCGCAGACTGCTCCTATAGCTGCCCTGCCCATTCCAGACACCCTGGCCCCTGTGAACAACTGCTCTCTTAGCATGAGTGTCCAGTCACACCCTGACTGGGGACCGCCGTGTGAGCATGTACAGCATGTGCTACACTAAGGGGGACTGTTGTTTGTTTGCTATTGAAGGAAGTTGTCAGGGCTGTGTGCGTGCCTTCACCCGGACTTTCATCGCTACCCGTGCCAGCTACTGCAGGTGAGAGCCCTGTTGTGGGCGGGAATACCCATCCCCGCCTGGGCTCAGGGGCCTGGGAATGTGGTGGTGCAGACCTTAGGTTTACTCGGTACTGTGGAAAGCCAGCAGGGAGATGCCAGGAGCAGTCTAGCCTAGTGGTTAAGAAGAGCGTGGGCTCTGGAATCGGCCTATGGGTTCTCTCCTTGACACAACACTCACTCGCTGTGTGATCTTGGTCAAGTCACATGACCTCTGTGTGACTCAGTGTCTTCTTCCGAGAATGGGGATCAGAGCGTCCAGCCCTTGGGCTGTGGTAAAGGGTAAATGCGAAATTGCCCATGGGTTGGGGATAAACCTATAAATCGAGTGAAGGTGGTAGACAGCCTCTCCAAAGGTGGGCTCTGTGGGGAGGGGCAGAGGTACCAGTCAAGGAACCTGGGAGACAGACACAGGAGGGACGTGGAAGGAATCTGGTTGCAGAGTGCCACTGGGAGCAGAGTCAGTATTGGGGGTGAGGGTGTCCATCCATCAGTTGTCTGAGGGCCCATTTTTCCTTCAGTCTGTGCATCGTGAATGACGAGCTGTTTGTGAGGGATGCCGACCCCAGTGAGACCCAGTGGTGTTCTGCATCCCAGTGCCTACACCCACCTCCAGCTCCATGCACACCCTCTCCCAGCTGCAGCAGGACATCATGGAGGCATCCTCCACCCCATCTGAGATGAACCTCTAGTGGTCTCAGAAGTGAGTGCTGGGTTTGCATGGGGATAGGAGGGAGCTGGGACGAGTAGAGGAGGGATTAATGGGAACTTAAAGGTAATTTGTTTTCCTTGTTTATTTCAGTCATTTTTAATCTGAACATTTCATTCGTGGTACATATGAAGCTACCTAGTTATTTTGAGCAGTCTTGTATTATTTTTATTAATTTCATGGATGCTGCTTCTGTATTAACAGAGAGTTGGGTGTTCAGGAGTGTGCATGAGGTTCATTCCACTGTATATGTCACAGTATATGTGGAGGGGGAAAAAATCGTTAGCCCAAAACATACTACCCAGAGGTAACCGTTGAATGTTTTCATCTTCATCATATCTTCCTGTAAGTTTGCTTATGTAGGTGTTTACATATTTATTATGCACGTTTATATATTTCTATATTTATCTACCGAAAATGAGATCTCATCATGAGAGAGAGAGAGAAGGAAATAGAGAGACAGAGACAAAGAGAAAGAGAGGCTTGTGGCTGAATGGGGAAGAGGGGTCCAAAGAGGGATTATTTAATCTTCAGTGCCTTGAAGCTTGAGCAAGTTAACAGCTAATGGGAAGGAGCCATCTCAGCTCATTTTTCACTCTTAAATTTGCCCATATATTAATTTTCCTTCTTATCTTATTTCTACTACAGAGCTAATGAGACACCTCAAATGGAATAGTATAAATTTTAAGCCCAATATATATTTAGTTATTAGTGAATGAAAGAAGGGACAATTGTATTTCAATGAAATGGTAGTACTTTTTAGGTTTTGGTCTCACAGGGAGGCAGCGGATGGTTGAAAGTGTGGTGTGACGTGGCTGGATGACACATGATCTGAGGACCCCTGCACTGTTGAATGGGAGACAGGTCTAGAATTTTCCCATCAACGTATTAGCAGGCGGAGCAGTCCAGGAGCAGCAGTTAGGCAAACACGACAGCTTGCTGCCCTGGTGCCATCTCTCACGAAGCTCATCAGGTGAATCACAGGCAAGCCTGTCTTCCCAGCATGGGGAACTGGGTTAGGGTCTGCTCAGAGGCACGATGTTGGGCAGCTCTTAGGAGCTTCTGAGTCTCCCAAGAAGCAAGAGATCCTTCTGTCTTTAAAACTTTGAACTCAAGGCGTACCAGAGAGAGATTTGCTTCCTTCATAAAGATATCTATGTTCTCATTAGGAGAAACAATGAGAAACACCTTTCCACAATGCCTGCCTTAGCCCCAGGTTTTCTCATTCACCCCTCAGGACAGCTCTGTGTTAAAGATGAGTCCCATTTCACACATGACAAAGCTCCTCCTCATCTAGCTTCTGTCACCTATCCAGGTAAGTGGGAGTTTGGGAATGAGGTTCCATCCCTCGCCCTCTCTAGAGCCTCTAGACAGTGGAGCAGCCGCCCTTTTAGACAATGGGCTTCTGGGGCTGGGGGAATGGTCAATTTGTTCTCCCCTGATATAACAGGCCCAAGGGGTACTCCCTCAAAACCCCTATTGAGGAATAGGATAGTACACATACATGTGCACATGCTTTCATTAACTTGGAAAAGCATTCATTGTGCTCAGTTTCATGGGGGAGATAAAGTAGAGCCAAATGGAATTGACAGCGTATCTCCGTGTGTGTGTGTGTGTGTGTGTGTCTTTGTGTGTGCGTATCGATGGGCTGTGTATAGGAAATGTATAACGTCATTAGTGATAAAAGTACAATATGTCAGGTAAAAACGTGGAGATGACATACCTCTGAGAGGCAGGCACTTCCTTCTTTACCTCAGAGTCCGCATTCCTTAGTGTGCAGGACAATTATTTTTTTAACATCTATATTGGAGTATAATTGCTTTACATCGTTGTGTTAGTTTCTGCTGTATAACAAGGTGAATGCGGTATATGTGTATTTGTCTCCCCATATCGCCTCCCTCTCGCGTCTCCCTCCCACCCTCCCTAACCCACCCCTCTAGGTGGTCACCAAGCACCGAGCTGATCTCCCTGTGCTATGCGGCTGCTTCCCACTAGCTGTCTGTTTTACGTTTGGTAGTGTATATAAGTCCATGCCATTCTCTCACTTCGTCCCAGCTTACCCTTCCCTTCCCCATGTCCTCAAGTCCATTCTCTACAGCTGCGTCTTTATTCCTGTCCTGCCCCTAGGTTCTTCAGAACCGTTTTTGGTTTTTAGATTCCATAGACATGTGTTAGCATACGGTATTTGTGTTTCTCTTGCTGACTTACTTCACTCTGTATGAGAGACTCTAGGTCCATCCACCTCACTACAAATAACTCAATTTCATTTCTTTTTATGGCTGAGCAAATATTCCATTGTATATATGCGTCACGTCTTCTTTATCCATTCATTTGTCAGTGGCCACTTAGGTTGCTTCCATGTCCTGGCTATTGTAAATAGTGTCGCAATGCACATTGTGGTACCTGACTCTTTTTGAATTATGGTTTTCTCAGGGTATATGCCCAGTAGTGGGATTGCTGGGTCATAACCCTCTTGCACTGTTGGTGGGAATGTAAGTTGTGCAGGACAGCCTTTGAGGACTGAGGAAGGTAGAGTATCTTTTGTATGAGGAAAGCCCTTCAAGGGTCAGGTGTGGAAGTGTCCACGTGGTACCTTTTCCGATACTCAGAAGCAAAGAGCAGGGAGATGGCAATGGAGAGGCAGCTCTGGTGGTCTTCAGTGTGGAGGGAGCTAATAAGGCTATAGTCCTTCATCTGGGCACTTCCCTGGCAGCCCCCAGGTCACCACTGTCTGCAGCTGAGAAGCAGGAGTGCTGTTGGGTAAGAACCTTCCCTGGGTCATGACAGGGTGGGCCCAGGGCCTGGCACCCAGAGAGAGCCCAGGCCTTGTCTGCTTACTTCACCTCCATTCTCTGTCTTCACTTCCTATATTCTCCACCCTCCGTTGGCTTCGTCCCCAACTTTGTGCTAATCACCACTCCTACCATTCACACTTGGCTGGGTGGTAAGAAAAATAATAATACTCATAAAACTGAAAGAATAAACCCACAATAGTAATAAAAGATAGCAACAAGTATAGCACACATATTAGATAAATTACTTGCTCGAGATAAGTCAACCAGACAGTAATGGTTCCCAGTATCAAATCCTGGTCTTCTGACCGAAAACCTCCCACCCCTAAGCCCTGTTTCTATATCGAGTGTACTTCTATGTTAGGACTCAGGCCGACACAGGGGAAGAGACTCAACCCAGGTCCTGTGGTCAGTGGATGGCTCTGGAACTGGACATATGTTTCATGACTTCTGTCTAGCTGAACTGTGCCTATTCTTTGCTCTCTTGTGCTAATTCTTCTTCCTTGGGCTCAATAAGAAATTGCTTCTGGGGCTACCCTGGTGGAACAGTGGTTGAGAGTCCGCCTGCCGATGCAGGGGACACAGGTTCGTGCCCCGGTCCGGGAAGATCCCACATGCCACGGAGCGGCTGGGCCCGTGAGCCATGGCCACTGAGCCTGCGCGTCCGGAGCCTGTGGTCCGCAACGGGAGAGGCCACAACAGTGAGAGGCCCGCGTACCAAAAAAAAAAAAAAAAAAAAAAAAAAAAAGGCTCATAACCTCAGTGCCTCCCATTGGCCAAAGATAGAACAATTTGAACATCAAAAACATTAATGATTATCATGCACTAAAACACGTCAAATATGGAGACATCTATGACAACTCTAAAACAAAAGCCAACAAAACCAACTCAGTGCTCACCTTTGAGAGTCCTAGGGAAACACCTGATTTTTGAAAGGCGAAATATTGCCAATGAACTGTATATACACCTTGCCTTTCCTGTGCATTTTATACCTACACATAGTTGTTGAGGGAAGAATTCTTTTATAAAAGAATTTCCACTGATACATGCAGAAGCAATTAAAGAATTTGTACATCATTCTTTTGCAACCTTTTATGAAATGTAGCTCTAGGCAATGATCATTAGAGGCTGCAAAAAAAAAAGGGATGTGAAAAGCAGTTGGGAAATTCTATAATAGCTGCATCACAGTATCTCTGAATTTGCCTTTCCTCACTTGAAAAACGGAAACAATTCTATCCATATTAGACAATTACTGTGAGGAGCAAAAGGTCAATCGGGCAGATGATACATATAGTACTGAATAGGGATGAATAGTCTTATTTCATACCTGACCATCCTTTAAAGGAGATTCCCTTGATACAATCCAAACCACATGATTATAAGACAATAATGTGGAAATACTAAATGGAAGGGAAATGTATAAGTTATCATTACGTATTCACTTCAGTGTCATTCCTCTGTGCTGGAATCATTTCTCAGATAATTTAGGAGAAAGGAAACCTGACTCCAGCATTTCCAGTGGGTGTGTGAAAGAAAACCATTGGTCCATTTCACATTATTTCATATCCTTTCCCATTCCACTTTTAATAATTATGTTAATTTCTTAAGAATAACATGTGTACTCAAACGAACTTATCTATGAAACAGAAACAGACTCACGGACAGAGAACACACTTGTGGTTGCCAAGGGGGAGAGGGGGTGGTGAAGGGACGAATTGGGAGTTTGGAATTATCCGATGCAAACTATTATACATAGAATGGATAAACGACAAGGTCCTACTGTATAGCACAGGAAACTATATTCAATATCCTCTAATAAACCATAATGGAAAAGAAAGACCAAAGGAATATATATGCGTAAGTGAATCACTTTGCTGTACAGCAGAAATGGACACAACATTGTAAATCAACTATACTTCAATAATTAAAAAAAAAGAATAACATGTACTGTAACCCAGCAAGAATGGGCTTTGCAGAAGAACACTACAGTAAATCACTGGGGTTCAGGCACATCATAGGTTCTTGGCTAAATCGTTTCCCCCATGCTGGCCATTTTTTCGGATAAAACCTCTCAGATGTAGAGGCTAATGAGATACCATCTGGGAAAGCACTTTTGAGACCTTAGATGGGATGGAAGAAGCTATTATTTCTACGTAATTACTTTCCAATCTACACTTCAGATATTATCATACTCTGTGTTGAATGAATTCAATAGGCATAAGTCCTTGCATTACTTTGTACTTGAACAGCCATTTGTGAATAGTCTTTGGATGGTTGGAACTGAAAAGTTATATATTAGGGCAGGACCTCTGACCCAGAAAATCATAGGGGCTTATGTATTGTGAATGCATGCATTTTTCTCTCCCATGCATTTTCCACAACATTCCTGGAAGGTAGAGAATAACATATCTTTACATCATGTTGTAGCTGGAGAAACAGTAATGTACAGAGGTTAAGAAACTCGGCTGGGGGTCATCCTTCTCTTAAGAGGAAAAGCAGAGACTGACACCCTGTATGTCCAAGTGCAGACTGCATGATGCTCAGCCGCACATGACACCGTATTCAAATAAGTCTTGCTTTCCTGCTGATCTGTGTCACTTCTGAAATCTATCTTCACTTCCGATGCCAGGCTGATAGTCCTGCTTGTATTTATGCAAGTTGTACTTCATTTTCCTATTCTGTGGAGACAAGTGAATGTTATTAGGTCATTAGTGTTTGAAAGTGAATTCCCAGACAACATAAGGAATACGCACAGTATAATAGAGGGACAGGTGTTATGCTGAGGATGAATAATTGAAGGAACAGGCTCCAAATGCAAGAAGGTCAAAACTTCCTGGATTCATTAATGCATATTGATAAATCAACCTGGGAAAAAGTCGTACTAAGTGAAATCCCCACCAGCAATATCAGACTTTGTAGGAGTACCCATATGCACACCCACACTAGAAATTCTCAGTAGTTTATTGTTACACTTGAAAAACAGGAACATAGAAATTGTCTTATTGTCATCAAAATTAATTGGAAAGTAAGGTTATTTAAAAGTATCCCTAGTGTGCAGACTATTCTGCTAATCATCATTTGCATTAGTTATTAATACAAAAACTTCCAGTGACCTCTGCAACCTACCAAACCATGAGTGACGGCCTTATAAGCCAGCAAGTTTTCCTAGGGCTACTGCCTGCATGAAGGCTCCAGGCTGTGTGTGTGTGTGTGTGTGTCTGTGTGTGTGTGTGTGTCTGTGTGTGTGTCCACTGGGGGCTCCTATGGAAAATGTATAACCCTAGAAAGAGACTGAGAATATCTCTTTGTGATATATGTTGAGTTCAAGTTTAGAGAGGAGCTGGATCTGCTCGTTCTGGTGTCTTTCGAAATGGCACAAGAGTTGGACCACAGCAAGCTTCTGAGCAGACAATAGTCTCGTTCCCCCACATGGAAGGCAAGCCTGTCTGTGAACTCACCTGCTCAGGTCAGGGATGGATCCCTCCAGGACATAAGGTGTGGCAGTCTGCCTATATGTGCTTCTGAACACTGAAGTTGAGGGCTCCCATCTTGCAGCTGTCAGTTGCAGAGTCCTGAGAAGCTGCATCCTCTCAGCCACCCACCACCATGGGTTCAGTCATCTGCACGAGGAGCTCCGCACTCAGGGATAAAAGTCCTTAAATTCTTAGCACATCTTTGACACGTCGTGCATCCACCTATTCATCTGTTCATACGTTTAACAGACATTAAGAAGAAACTCTGCACTAGCCCTTCAGTAAGTTTTAGGCTTCTCCTGAATGGAAGGAAACAAGGAAATAAAGTGTGGGAAAGCTGGTGTGGTAAATTCAGATGTTAAATCTAAGAAGAGACAGATCCTTCTCATTAAGATTTCAAGCTGCTCAAGTATCTTATAAATGGTGATTATAGAACATCATTGAATGCTGTGGACCTCTGTCCACATCTCTGGTTACTGACCTCTTTACATATATATTCTGCACTCTGCAACCAAAGATCTACAATGAACTCTTGATACTCAATTCACATCCCCCGACCTCCCCTCCAACTCAGTCTTCATCTCTCATCTAATGGGGACGTCCCTCCACTCCTCCACTGAAATTGATCTTGCCCAAGTCAACAACCACCTTTTTGTCACATTTATACATCATGAGTGTTGAAATGCATGGTCAAATGGAGACAGAGGTTTCCCTAGCCAGGATACAATTAAGTTGCTTGTCTACAGACAAGGATTACATTGCAAACTGATACTGTCAGTTACCTGAAATCTAGAATGGTAAAACACCTTCCATGGAGACCAAGTCAGATAATGGGGAAGTGTGTGCTATAGACAGTAGGCTTTCAAATGAAGTTGAAAATGTCCCCCACATGTCTCATACTTTTGCATCATTGAAAGGGATTTTACAAATAGGTCTACAGCAGGATAACCATGTTTATTAGGGTCGTCTCACTAGAAACTGTCTCACCCGTCTCTCTTTTTTTTTTCTCAAGGTATTTCCAATTATGGAATGAAATCATCTGAAATTGTAATGTTGTCTCACGTGTTGAGGCGCCGTATGGCCCAGCAGTTCCACTTCTAGTTACATACTGAAGAGAAATAAAAACACGTCTACATAAAAACTCGGGGAAAAATATTCATAGTACCATTACTCATAACAGCCAAAAAGTGGAAACAACTCAAATGCCTATCAGTTGATAAATGCACAAGTAAAATTTGGCCTAGCCATACAACAAACTATTATTCAGCCATGAAATGAATGAAGCACTGATACATGTACAACATATATGATCCTTGATACCATTATGCTAAGTGAACAGAGTCAAACATAAAAGACCAGATACTATATGATTCAATTTATAGGGAATGTTCAAAATAGGCAAATCCATAGAGACAGACGGCAAATCAGTGCTTGCCTGGTACTAAGTATGGGTACGGGGCTTCAGTGTTTTCACGCATTATGGAATTTTGGGAACTACAGAAATGCCTAAAATTCAGTTATGGTGATGGTTGCGTGCATTTACTAAAAATCATCACACTGTACCCTTAAAATGTGTGAATGTTATTGCCTGTAAATTTTACCCAAAGAAAGCTGTTTAAAATAAAGGAAATGAAAAATAAAATATGATGTTGGCCTGGTCTTCTTTTGTAAGAAGCAAATTACATTCAGGATGGACGTAGTTAAGGATGGTGATAGGAGTTGGTTATAAGGATTGCCATCCTGATAATTCCCTCCCTTCATTCCTGAACCTGGATTTAGGAAGGGAGAAGGAATGAGAAGCAAGGCCATGAAGGGGCTGAACGAAACAGAAGGAAATGTGGTTGTCAGTGCGCACACACACACACATACACCAATACACTGACACACTCACACCATATATATTCATACATGGAACAGGCTGCGTTTTGAATCCTGGGACTCTCACCAGAGAGTGCAATGTGTGCTCAAAGAGGACACATTCAGCTCATGTGCAAATATCCACATGAATCCTGAACTGTGCCCTTCAGCACAGTTAAATGCCATCCACACAGCTTTGACAATGGGGAATATAAGGAACACTGAATTCTAAATGACACGAGGTTGTGAGACTCCATTATGTCACATCCATAGGATGGAATTCTAGTCAGGCAGCAAAAACGAGTTATAGTGACGACAAGGAGAGAGGATTTGTTGCCTATCAGATTAGCAGTGATTCACATTATTTCTAAAGTGTGCAGAAACAGGAATTTTCATATAGTATTGTTAGAAATATAAAATAGTAAGAGTTTGTTCAAATAAAATAGGTTTTTCATTGTTTTGAAAGAACACTTCAGGAACTTATAAAAATGCTTACTAAGATATCTGCATGTATATGAACAAGAATGTTAAGCACACTATAGTTTGTAATAGAAAACGTGGTCAAGGAACTATATTTACATCACTAGTACTGGAAAAGTGAATTCTGGAGCATCCATATGATGCAACAACAGGTCAATATGAAAAAAATAAGTGAAATTTTATTGCCAAGTAACTGAAAATATTATCACAGAAATTCATTTACATGGAAATATGGTCACAATAAGTGCCAAGGTGTGTTACAATGATCATAAATGACAGGGATCCAGATTTGCTTATATAGGTGTATACCCCTTTATCCAGAGGTCCTTACAAAAACTCTTTCTGTTAAAACATAAAAAATAAAAATGGTCTTTCTGTGGAAATCACATAGAGCTTTCCATTCAGCATAGAAAGAAGCTGCACTTTCTGTCTAGATACCTCAGTATCCCTGTAGCTGGAGTGTGCCCCTTTTCCACCCAGACTTTCAGAAAGCTGTCTGGATTTAGGCCTTTCCCTCCCACCTTCTGGCTCAGCGATGTTCATGCTGCAGTTCAGTCCACTGTCACGAGTTGGCACCTTCGTACCTCGATGGTCAAACTTCTCCACAAAGACTTTCATTCAAAGAGCAAAAAAATTCCATCCTCTTCCTCAAAACCCAGCCCATGAACCTATGTATAGAATGCTTCTAATTTTGTCTGAAAAACCTGTTCGGTGTAAAAGCAGAGGGTAAAAACACACACTCCGGGTCTTGAATACGAAGACGACATAGCAGGTGGCAGTAGCGTGTTGGCAGTGGTCCGCTGTTGAAGGGCTTTGCAGGACTGGTGGGAGGTGGAAGAGAGAATGGGGCTCCAGAGCGGGGTCTTGGCGGCTGTGTCCAGTGTCATGGACAGGGTATGACAGACACGGAGTGGGAAAAGTTCTGGCCAGACTCTACGGGCTGGGTGGGGCTGGAGGGTGAACACCCTACTCTCTGGGAGGGACCCCCCATCTGCAGTGTGGACACTTCAACCTACACTTAGGAGGGAAGGAGATACCTCAATGAACTCGATGTTCTTTTCGGGTCAACAGCAGATGGGAGTGCTCTAGTAATACATATAAATTTCACAAACATAATTAGTGTCTTAGTAAACAAAACATCCCAAGATCTTCTTATTCTTGGCGTCATGCGCTCATTTTCTTTGTAAAAGAAAAATGGAGGTGGAAGCCCCCTGCTGGCCAGATCCAGGATTGCTGCTCTGAGGCTGTGGCCAGGGAGCTTGGCAAAGGAGAGTGAGGACGAAGTTTGGGCTCTGGGTTAATGGTTTTAGCCAGTGTTTTCCGGAATTGTTCACTTGCTGGTGGTAATTTCTCTGTATCTACCATTTTTCTGCCATATCTAAATCTGAGATAGGAATCAAGCTCTGGTCTGATATGAAGATAAAGCTTGTGACGTGGAGTGTACAAGCCATAGGACATATAGAAACACACACACACACATACACACAGTGTCAATTCAACTTTAAAATCTACTTTGTTCTTCTATAAAATTGAATGTAATGAATGTTCATAACGTGAAGAATGTATGTGCACACGTATGTGCACTATCATCTTCATCGTCAAGAGGGATTTTGGGGTGAGCACCCATGGGGCCACAATGTCAGGGGAGTGTAAGAGGCTCACTTCTCAAGCCTTGGAAGCCCATTTTCTCAAAGGGAGGCTGCTCTGTGTCCTCTTCTTAGGGCAAGGGATGTAACTTCATTTGAATCCTGCCACTTATCTGAAGAGGTGCTGCCAGTTCTATGAGCCTCAGCTTCGTTGTCTGTGAAATGGGACTCAGGATCCTTTTGTCCCACAGCCATCCCAAGGAGAAACTGAGAAAACCTGCCCGAAGTATATGGCATACTGTGGGACTTCAAGGGCTCTTTAAAAGTCAAGACTCAGTAGCAGGGGCTGGCTGAGCCTTAGGGCTGAGGCAGGCATTATGGAAAGGTGTTTCTCATTCTTTCTCCTAATGAGAATATAGATACCTTTATGAAGGAAGCAAAGCTCTCCCTGGTATGCCTTGAGTTCAAAGTTTTAAAGACAGGTTTTGCCGTTCTACATGCACTCATTTGTGTGTTAGAACGCCTGTGCATAATACTCATACATATAATTCCATGCACTTTTACCAGCTATGCAGGTGTTCTAACTATCACCACAAACAAGATCAAAAACTGTTTCATCATCACGTTTCCCTCATGTTAGCCTTTATAGCCACACCCACCTTCTTCCTGATCCCACATCCCTAAACTCTGTCAAACACTATTATAATTTCCTAAATGTCATAGAAATGGAAACCTATAGTACGTTACCTGTAGGAATCGATTTCTTTCACTCAGCAGAACTCTCCTGAGATCCATCCAAGTTGTAAAGTGTGTCTATCGTCTGTTCCTTTTTATTGCTGAATAGGATTCCATGTTGTGAATGTACCACACTTTGTTCAGCCATTCCCCCATTGAAAGACATCTGGGCTATTTCCACTTTTTAAGTATTGTGAGTAAAACCGTGATGAACTTCATGTAAAGGATTTTGTGTAAACATAAATTTTCATTGCTCTGGGTAAATTGCCCAGAGTGCAACTGCTGTATCGTATGGTAATTGCATGTATCGTTTGGAAAAACCTGCCAAATTGATTTCCAGACGGCCTGTACCATTTTGCATTCCCTTTGGCAATGTATGAGTGACTCAGTTTATCCAGTGTTGCCTGCATTTGGTTTTGCCACTGTTTTTTTCAGCCATTTGGATAGGTGGGTTTAACATTTCTTTGTACTTTTAATTTGCATTTGCATGAAGGCTAAAGATGTTGAATAGCTTTTCCTAAGCCTATTTGCCCTCTGGTCATGTCTTTCATCGATTTTATAATTGGATTAAGAGGCAAGAAGTTACCTCTAGAGAGCTGCCCTGGCTCTGGCTAACAGGCAGAGTAAGAGAATGTGAGGCCCCTCGAGACTCACTTTTCTTGACAGGGAGGGCAGAAGTGGGGCTGAAGCTATTAAATGTTCCTCAAATTAGGACTGAACTTGGATATGGAACAGGATTAAGAGGTGGGGGCATCTCTGGGTCCATCTGTGGAGATCTGGATAGGTCAGAAAAAGAAGGGGGATATGGGGGAGAGGAAGAACAGTGGAAGGAGGGAGATACGGGGGGATGCCTTCTAAATGATGCTGGATTCATCACTCTCAGCCTGCTCAATGGAGTGCACAAAACTATTCTCCTAGACATGTGGTTTTCAACTCTGGATCTCCATTAGGATCCCCTCTAATGCTCAGATTCAACCAACTGAATCAGAGCCTCTAGGGATAAGCCCAGTCAGCAGTATCTTCAAGGTTCACCTCAGTTGATTCTAATGAGCTGTCAAAATTGAAAACCTTATCTGATGGTGTATTAGTTTGCTATGGCTGCCATAACAAGATACCACAGGCTGAGTAGCTTAAACAACACAAATTTATTTCTCAGTTTTAAAGGTTGAAAGTCCAAGATCCAGGTGTCCACAGGTTTGGTTTCTTCTGAGGCCTCTCTCCTTGGCTTGCAAATGGTCTCCTTCTTACTCCTTCTTCACATGGTTGTCCCTCTGTGCATACACACCCTGGTATCTCTTTATGTGTCCTAAAGTCCTCTTATAAGGAAACCAATCATATTGGATTAGTGTCTACACTAACGGCCTCATTTTAATTTAATCACCTCATTAAAGGCCCTATCTTCAAACACAGTCACATTCTGAGGTACTGGTGGTTAAAGCTTCAACATATGAATTTGAGTAGGACACAGTTCAGTCCACAACAGATGGTATGAGAAATACCTCAGCCGGAGAAATTCGTCTCCCTTTTAGCTACCTTCCTGGAACTACTATACAACACTTCTGCCATCACCTCATTAGGTAGGAGTTGGTCATGTGACCATGCTTGCCTGCAAAGCAGGCTATAAATATGTTCTTTTACTGGAAATATTACTGTACCAAATAAATGTGGGTTTGTCAGAAAGAGAAAGACAAATACCGTATGCTAACACATATATACGGAATTTAAAAAAAAAATGTCATGAAGAACCTAGGGGCAAAACGGGAATGAAGACGCAGACCTACTTGAGAATGGACTTGAGGATATGGGGAGGGGGAAGGGTGGGCTGTGACAAGGCGAAAGAGAGGCATGGACGTGTATACACTACCAAACGTAAGGTAGATAGATAGTGGGAAGCAGCCGCAGAGCACAGGGAGATCAGCTCGGTGCTTTGTGACCGCCTGGAGGGGTGGGATGGGGAGGGTGGGAGGGAGGGAGATGCATGAGGGAAGGGATGTGGGAACAGATGTATATGTATGACTGATTCACTTTGTTATAAAGCAGAAACTAATTAAAAAAATAAATAAATAAACTTAAAAAAAAAAAAAAAAAAAAAGAAACAAGGAGAATTGGTATAGAACACATGCTACACTTTCATACCCAAGGCAGCTAGAAGCACTACCTCAATTATCATGTCCTTTCTACCCAGTTTTCCAACCACAGTTTCATGGGTTCAAACAAAACTGCTGCTTCAGAGACACCTGAGGTCCCTCTCCCATCCCCCCAAATCCCATGTCCCAGACTATGCCTGAGTCCTCACAACTTAGCGTGCTTAATCTACATCATTCACTCACTCATTCATTCATTCAACTAATATTTATTGGTTACCAATGATATGTGAAGCACTGTAATAGGCACTGAAGATAAATCAGAGAACCTGACAGACAGGGTCATGGTTCTCATGGAGCTCACATTCTACAGGGGTTGATTCACTCAAGATTTAAAAGCCATTAAGAAAATAATATGGGAAAATGTGACAGAGAATGACTAGGTTGGGGAAGGCAAGGAAGGATTTTCTGAAAGCGTAACTTAGATTTAATATTCAAATAACAAGAAGTACACAGTCAGCAGTGGGAAGATATCGGAGCTGAGCCCTCGAGGCAGAGGGAAGAGCAAGACGAAAGGCCCAAAGGTATGGGCAAGCTTGGTAGTTTTAGGGAACACCTTGTATGCCAGTGTGTATTGGGAGGACAGCGTTCGAAAATGAGGTGAGAATGGTAGGAGGGGCCCAATAACAGAAGGTCCTGTGGGCCATGGTAAGGACTCTGGCTTTTGATCTTATTATGATGGAGCCATTGGGTGCTTTCTGAAAGGAAGGGAAATTATTATTATTATCTACTTTATTAAAGCTCATTCTAAATGTTCCTTGGAGGACAGACTGAACTAGAGCAACTGTAAGATCAAGACACAAGATTAGGAGGCTACGATACACATGACAGTGAGAGTTACAGTCACGTAGACCACAGTCGTAGCAATGGAAGGGGTGAGATGGGGTTTGAAATGACATGTATCTTGGAAGTACTGAACTTGTTGATGAAGTCCACGTTTGTGGTAAGGGATAGAGAGGAAGTAAGTGTGTCTCTTGGAATGTGGATTTTGGCAGCTGGGTTAGGGTGGTTTTCTTCGATGGGGACATGAACGGAGGACCAGCTTCGGTGCAATGCCAGGAAACTGACAGTTCTGTTTTGACCATGTCGTTTGCGGAGCCTATGAAAAATCTGGGTGGGGAGCATGTGGGTGGATGTATAAGTCAGGAGATCCTGAGAATATTCTTGGCTGTGGCAAAAACAAAAAAAACAAAAAACAAACAAAATAAAACAAAAGAACAAGCATGCAAGAAAACAAACGAAAAACCCAACTGTACAGTTCAATATGAAAATACAGGTTGATTCCACATATGAGCATGATGCAGGTCTAGATTCTGGAAGGGATACAACGACATATTAAAAACCTACTTCACTGAGTTATAATTTACGTTCAACAGAATGCATCCATCTTTTTTTTTTTTTTTCGCTGTTCTGCACGGCTTGCAGGATCCTATTTCCCCAACCGGGGATCGAACATGGGCCCCTTGCAGTGAGAGCACCGAGTCCTATCAACTGGACTTAGCTATAAGGCTAAGGCTCTGGCCTGCCAGGGGCTACTAACTGTCAGAGAAGGAACATGTATGTCTGGAATATAACTATCATTCACCCACCTATTCATTCATTCATGCATCTAGTGCATGTCAAGCTCTGTGCTAAGAAGGGAAGATAGGACCATGAAAAATTTCAGACAATGTCTCTGCCTTCCTGAAGATTAGGAGGCGAAATAGAGAACTGCAAGTGGCTCTCGTTGCTAAATAGTAAGGGAGGTATTTGGTGAGATAATTTGGGACCCGAAAAGGCCTAACCCCAGTGCACAGATGCAGCTCTTCCCCTTCTGCATGTCTCATGGACAATGCTGTGGCATGACCTAGAATATAGAGCTGTTAGAATAGAATGAGCCTGAACATGCTGTGCATAAATGGCTGAGGAAACAGCTTTCCAAACCTTCCACCCAGCAAACAGCCCTGATGATGTGCAGAAGTAGATCTCAATTTCATTTAATTCTCATAGTTGGAGTTGTATGACTAATTATTTTGTCTCTGTGTCTAATTAATAAGCTGAGGTTAAGAAGGGTCAAGTATCTTGGAAGAAAACAGCAGATCTACTGATAATAGGAAAGTGTTAGATTTTAAGCTGTGAGCTCTTAACTAGTGTGGATGACTAGTTCCCATCCTTTAGGTCCAGGCTGAGGTAGTAGCAATGCAAGTTTCCCAGTCAAAGGCCTGGGATTCATTGGCCATTAGAGAATTGTAGGAACTGGAGAAGCTACAGGAAAATGAAAGCCTAACATGCCATCCTCCTGCCTGCTCCGCATCATTGCTCCTGCCTCTGCTCTCTTGTTTTCTATGGTAACGTCATCTTAACATTAGGTTTTGTTATTGACTGAAGTGTGTTCTTCCAAAATTCATATCCTGAAGCCCTAATTACCAGTGCCTCAGAACGTGACTGGATTTGGAGATAGGGCCTTTAAAAGGGGATTAAGTTAATTTAAGGCTGTTAGGGGATACCTTAATCCCATCTGACTGGTGTGCTTATAAGAAGAGGAGTTTAGGACACACAGAGAGACAGCAGAAGTGTGTATACACAGAGGGACAACCACGTGAAAAAGAAGCAAGAAGATGGCCATCTTCAAGCCAAGGAGAGAGGCCTTAGAAGAAATCACCCTGCTCACACCTTGATCTTGTACTTCCAGCCTCCAGAACTGTGAGAAACAAATTTCTGTTGTTAAGCCACTTATCTGTGGTATTTTTGTGTGGCAGTCTGAACAGTCTAATACAGGCATTATGAACGTGTTTCAGTAGGTTATGAAGCAGGTAGAGTAGACTGTCAGAAAGGATGAAAATAAAGTGATGGTAAAAAATACCAATGATCAGTAAAACTGAGAGGAACGTGGTTAATTTGTATTACTATCAGGCAAAATAGACATCAAGCAATTGCAACAAAGAAGGCTGCTATCAAACCATAAAAGAAAATGTATTAAGATTATAAATTCTGAACTTACATTCACCTAATAACATATCTTCAAAACAGATATAGCAGTAAGTAACAAAGTTACAAGTAAAAGAAAGTAAAATCCACTTTTGTGTATACCAGAAGGAAATATACTTGCTTATATAACTGAGAGCCCAGAGGTAGAGGAGACTTTAGGTTAGTTGATCCAGTGGCTCAAAGATATAAAGACTCAGGCCCAATCTTGAACCAATGACTGTGGCTAGGGACATAGGATTATTGCGTGAGATCTAGAGTAACTCTGGTCTCACCCTTGGAACTAGCAGTCAAATTCCCCCCAAACATGTGACTGTATGAGGGAGGACATGCACTAATGAAAATCTGAGACCAGTTAGGAAGATGAGGAATGTATATTGCATAGGTAAACAAAAATGTCACCTTCAGGCCCCATTTGAAAGCACAATTATCAATATAAGCATAATACCCACAGTACTCAAGCTCAAATGGTTTTCAACTACTATGTCTTTCCAGGTAACAAATACTTCTATTCAGGAAATACCTACATTGAATTAGTGAATGGGTAGTTACAAAGCACTAGAGCTCTCATCCCTGCAGTAAGTTTAGGAAGAACCACAAAGGCATCCATGGTAGCGTAATTAAATCTTATTTTCTTTCTCAAATTTTTGGCAAAGCTTTTTCTTTACTACCGTAACTTGATATTATTGTGTCAGGATAGTTTGACTAGAAGGGAATGGATTCTATATAGTTACAATTTTATCACGTATTACCATTCTGTAAACATACAACACAGAGTTCATAAAGATATGAAAGATGAGAAGCAAGAAAATTGTCAACATTTATGATCAGCAACAATTTTCTTTAAAGAGCACCATTAAATTTCAATATGGAATATTTTAAACGCTTCAAGCTGGGCTTCCCTGGTGGCGCAGTGGTTAGATTCCGCCTGCCGGTGCAGGGGCACGGGATCGTGCCCCTGTCCGGGAAGATCCCACATGTCGCAGAGCGGCTGGGTACGTGAGTCATGGCCGCTGAGCCTGTGCTCCGCAACGGGAGAGGCCATAACAGTAAGAGGCCCACGTACCGCAAAAAAAAAAAAAAAAAGCTTCAAGCTTTTAGAAGAAATTCACTCTTATAAAAATGTAATAACATTAAAGAACATCTTCTGTTAGTGTACATATTTGTAAATATGTAAAAAGGAATATTCCTCTGGGAACACTAGCCCAAGAACCACCACAGCACTGCCGCCTGGCATACCAGGACCCACCCCATACACCAACAGCCTGGCACCAGCTCTGGGACACATTGGGCCCCTCAACCAGCTGCTCCTGGATCTGGCCCCGCTCATCAGTGGGATGAAGCCAGCCTTGGGACACACCAGACCCCATACCCAGCTATGTCAGGAACTGGCCCCACACTCCAGCAAACTGACACTAGCTTCAGGACTCTGTGGCCCAGCAGTCAAAGACCCAGAAACCTGGCTATGCCCACCAGTGAGACAACACTACCTCCAGGACTCTCTGGGCCAGAGCCCAAACCACCAGCAGGCCAACACCAGTTCCAAGACACCTTGGTCCCCACAGCCAACTGCCCTGGGATCCAGCCCCACTCAACAGTGGGCCAACACTAGATTTTGGATACCCCCAAACCCGGCAGCCAGCCATGTGGAACTGGCCCTGCCCACCAGCAGGCTGACACTACATACAGGACCTCTAGCCCCACCACCACACACTGCAGAGCCTAGAACCACCCACCAATGGGCCAGCGCTAATCCCGGGACTTCTTGATGCACTGCAGCCAGTAGTCTCATGAACCAGCCTCACTTGCCAGTGGTCACCAGCCTCTGCACAAGGCAGGGCCTGGCAACCCACTGGAACAGGGGCCAGCCACACCTACCACACCATGCACAGTAGTGTGCCGTTCACAACAGAAGGACACACGCAGCCCTAACAGGGGGCACCCTTAGAGCATGTAGCTCTGGTGACCAGAGGGGAGAGCTCGGCTGGGACACACAGGACGTCTCCTACAAAAAGCCACTTGTCTACGGTTGGGAAATATAGCCAACCTACCAGATACAGAGAAACAAAATAGAAAATTGGACAAAATGACTCAACAGAGGAATCTATTCCAAACAAAGGAACACAATAAAACCCCAGAAGAAGAACCAAGTGAAGTGCAGATAAGAGATCTACCTGATAAAGAGTTCAGGGTAATGATCATAAAGATGTTCAAAGAACTCAGGAGAAGATTGGATGAACAGAGTGAGAAGTTTTTAACAACGATTTCGAAAATATGAAGAAGAACCACACAGAGAAGAATACAATAACTGAAATGAAAAATACACTACACGGAATCAACAGTAAATGAAATGATGCAGAGGAATGGACGAGCAAGCTGGAAGATGGTGTAGAAGAAATAACTGAAGCAGAATAGAAGAAAGAAAAAAGAGAAAAAGAAATAGGGCAGTTTAAGAGACCTCTGGGACAACAGCAAGTGTACTAACATTTGCATTATAGGGGTCTGAGAAGGAGAAGAGAAAGAGAAAGAGAAAGGGGCAGAGAACATATGTGAAGACATGATAGCTGAAAACATCCCTAACCTGGGAAAGGAAAGAGATATCCAGGTTTAGTAAGCACAGAGAGTCCCAAACAGGGTCAAGCCAAAGGAGACCACACCAAGACACACTGGAGTTAGAATGGCAAAAATTAAAGATAAAGAGAGAATATTAAAAGCAGCGAGGGAAAAGCAACAAATACCATACAGGGGAACTCCCATAAGGCTATCAGGGCAACTGGAATGAATCCAGCTGGATCACGGTGTATGATCCTGTTTAATGTAGCGTTGGATTCGGTTTGCTAATATGTGGTTGAGGATTTTTGCATCTATATTCTTCACAGACATTGGCCTGTAATTATCTTTCTTGGTAGTGTCTTTGTCTGCTTTTGGTATCAGGGTGATGGTGGCTTCATAGAATGAATTTGGGACTGTTCCCTCCTCTTCAACCTTTTGGGAGAGTTTGAGAAGTATAGGTATAAGTTCTATGTATGTTTGGTACAATTCACTGGTGAAGCTGTCTGGTACTGGACTTTTGTTTGCAGGGAGGTTTTGTTTTGTTTTAATTACAGATTCTATTTCACTTCTAGTGATTGGTCTGTTCACATTATCTGTTTCTTCTTGACTCAAATTTGGCAGGCTGTATATTTCTAGAAACTTGTCCATTTCTTCTTGGTTGTCTAATTTTCTGGCATATAACTGTTCATAATATTCTCTTCTGTGTTTTGGTTTTTGTGAGTTTATTTTTTTTTGTATTTTTCTGGTATTAGTTGTTGCTTCTGTTTCATTTCTTATTTTGTTTATTTGGGCCCTTTCTCTTTTTTTCTTGGTGAGCCTGGCTAGAAGTTTGTCGATTTTGTTTGCCTTTTCAAAAATCTAGCCCTTGGTTTTATTGATCTTTTCTATTTTTACCTCTGTTTTAATTATTTCCCTCTGATCTTTCCCAAAGAACTGACTTTGGGAATTTTTTCGTTCTTCTTTTTCGAATTCTTTTTCTCTTTTTGTTTATTTGAGATTTTTCTTGTTCCTTGAGGAAGGCCTGAATCGCTTTGTACTTCCCTCTGAGAATTGCTTTTGCTGCATCACATAGATTTTGGAAGGTTGTGTTTTCATTGTCATTTGTCTTGAAGTATTTCCTGATTTCTTCTTTGATTTCATCACTGACCCACTGGTTTTTTGGTAGCATGTTGTTCAGTCTCCATGTATTCGTTCTTTTCCCATTTTTCTTTCTGTGGTTGATTTCTAGTTTCATAACATTGTGGTAATAAAAGATGCTTGAAGTCATTTCTATCCTCTTAAATGTGTTGAGGTTTGTTTTCTGTCCTAGTATGTGGCCTCTCCTAGAGAACGTGCCTTGCACGCTTGCAAAGAATGTGTATTCTGTTTATTTGGGGATGTAGTGTCCTGTAGGTAAAAATTAAGTCCAAGTGGTCTATTGTGTCATTTAGGGCCTCTGTTGCCATACTGATTTTCTGTCTGGAAGATGTGTCCATTGTTGTCAGTGAGGTGTTAAAGTCTCCTAGTATTAGAGTATTCCTGTTAATTTCTCCCTTTATGTCTGTAAGTATTTGTTTTATATATTTAGGTGCTCCTATATTGGGTGTATATATGCTAACAAGTGTAATATCCTCTTCTTTATTGATCCCTTTATCATTACATAATGTCCTTCTTTGTCTTTATGGACTTTGTTTTAAGTCTATTTTGTCTGATATGTGTATTGCTCACCCTGCTTTCTTGTTGTTTCGATGTGCATGAAATAGCTTTCCATCTCCTCACTTTCAATCTGTCTGTGTCTTGTGCCCTGAAGTGAGTCTCTTATAGGCAGCATATTGTAGGTTCTTGGGGTTTTTTTTTTATCCATTCAGCCACTCTGTCTTTTGATGGGAGCATTTAGTCCACTGATATTTAAAGTAATTATTGATAAGTATGTACTTGCTGCCATTTAAAACCCTGTTTTCCAGTTGACTTTGTAGTTCTCTATATCTTTCACTTTTGCCATTTTAATTATGCTACATCTTGCTGTCACTCTATATGGGTTCTTCTTGTGTGGGACCCTCTGTGCTTCCTGTACCTGGATATCGGTTTTCTTCTTTAGGTTTGGGAAGTTTTCAGCCATAATTTCTTCAAATATATTTTCTATCCCCCTTTCTCTCTCCTCTTCTTCTGGTACCCCTATTATGCATATGACTGTGCCCATTATGCATATGATTATGCATATTACGCATGCTTTATATTATCCTATAGATCTCATATGTTTTCTTCACTTTAAAAAATTTGTCTTTCTGTCTGCTGTTCTCATTTGGTGATTTCCATTATTCTATCTTCCAGATCACTTATTTATTCTTCTGCTTTGGTTAGTCTGCTATTTATTGCTTTTAGTTTGTTTTTTATCTCAGCAATTGAATTGTCCAGTTTGATTGATTTCTCTTTACAGTTTCTATTTCCTTGTTGCAGTGATCTGCATTTCTATCAATAATCTTCCTTAATTTCTTTAGCCTTTTCCTTACCTCCTTTCTGAATCTGGGGTCTAGTAGACTGGTGAGGTCTCCTTCATTATTTGTTCCTTCAGGGGATTTTTCTTGTTGTTTTTATTGGGAATAGTGTCTCTGTTTTTCATTCTACTTAACTTTCTTCGTCTCTGAATTTAGGACAGGAATGAATCTACTGTGTTCTTGAAGGGGTGTTTTTAGGTTGGAGAATCACTGTGTAGACGGTATGAGTCCAATATTTTTGGTGCAAGGGCTGGTTTTGGTGTGGGTGCTTGCCACATATTTCATTAAAGAGTGCTGGCCCTTGTTCCCTTGATAGGGTGTGTGCTTGAAGTTGTGTTGACCAGGGGCTGTACTGGTTGTTGGCTGGGGTCTCCTCTTTGCATTATGGCTGTCACAGCCCTGTTGGGGCTGGGGTCTGATTCCCAGCTGTTGGAGCAGAAGCCCTGAGGGTCAGGTTCAGTCAGGTTCCACTGCCCCTGAGCCCATGCCCTGATGCAAAGGAGGTGACCACTGAAGCTAATGAGGCCCGTGTGGTCACTGCAAACCTATGTGCCTCCAGTGCAGGCATCCATGGCACTGCCCAGAAGCAGCCCATGGTTGCATCTCTTTCTCTGTTGTGTTCAGCCCAGACCTAGTGCTGGGATGTGGTGTGCAGTAGGCTGGTGCTCGGGGCTGGAGCCCTGTGGCTGCAGGAATTGAGGTGATTGTGCCACTGCCTGGAACCTGGGCTGCCTCTGTTTCAGACCTCTCCCAGGACCTGTCAGCTCCAGATCTGGCTCCAAGCTATGGTGTAGAGTGAGCGGGGCCAGTGTGCTCCCACTGTGAAATGAACAACTGCATACTCCTGCCCAGCACCCATCCAACCGAGATGTAGTGCCCAGCTGCTCTGCCTTTCCATGGCACCATCTGGAGCACGTGCTGGCAAAGTCCACCATGGCCAGACCTGCCCCCACTGTGTGCACACTGATAATGGGCACTGTGGCAGGACCTGCCCCCACTATGTGCAGGCTGACAATGAGCTCCTTGGTTTGGCCCAGACCATACCCCAGGCCCTGTGGTCTGTCTCCACACACCTAGATCAGGTCCTCTCCCTGGACCGGTCTACCTAAGATTCAATGCTCAGCTGCTGTGTGCATCTGTGGCCCCACCACCTTGTGTGTGCTTTGGATTGGGAAGTGCAGCAAGGCAGCAGCCGCCAGTGCCTGTCTCTCTCTGCCCTGATTGTTAGCAAGCCAGCATGCATGCACTCCTTGTGAGTAGAATTTAGGCTTTTCCAGCCCCTCCATCAATCCCAGCGGCTTTTCCAGCAGGTAAGGGGGCTCCCCGGGGCAAGGGTCTGCCTATGTGTACCTTTTCTCCTTTACAGATCTCTCCCAGCGGTGCCAGGACCGTCCTCATGCCTTTAAAATTTTTTTCTGTCCTTCCTGGTTATGTAGAGACATTCCTTGCAGCTTTGGTTGTGTAGGAGATCTTCTGCCAGTTTCCAGTTGGTTTTCTGTGAGAACTGCCTCACATGTAGGGGTATTTTTAATGTGTTTGTAGGGAGAGGTGAGCTCCACATACTTCTACTGCACCATCTTGATACTCCTCCCTATTTGGGAGACTTTGAATTGCATCAACGTGTCCCATATAAAAACAGATACACTAGACTAAAGTAGAATTGCAGAATCCAGTGATAGTTACCTATCGCAAGTGCCTCTCAGTTTTTAGAGAGCCCATGATATGCCAGGTTTTTCCAGATTTTGTGGAGGAAAAAGGTAGAGCATCATGTACATTTTAGATGATCTTTGGACCCAAACAGGCTACATGAATTAGATAATTAAAACATGATCTGGTGATGTGATGAAAATGCGGAGTTCATTGATATGACTTAGTCCTCAAAGCCTGCTTCTATCCTAAAGAAAGCTGGCAAATGTCACTCATTTACATCATATGGGAACATATCAACCAGCAGTAGATGGCAGTGTGATATCGTAACAAGAAAACAATGTGGCTGTTTACGTAAAAACACATATCACAATACTTTCAAAGACTATAGTTAGAATTATTATGGGGGTGTGGCAAAAAAATAGTTACAATGAGTGGATAATAAGAGCCAAGCTAGGACCACTTCAATTCTCCCTGTCTAATAATTTTTAAAGCCTTGAAACACACTTATTTCATTTTTAAATGGTCTTCACACGGAAGGGATTTTCAAACTGTACCAGAGAATCATACCATCAAAAATGACATAGTTTATGAGCAAAAACCGTGAAAGGGATCCGTGCCTTCTCGCCCCTTATCATCCTTTGGCCTCAAAAGAAGTTTTCACTGTGGATGTAATTTTCTGTTTCAACGCTGTGGTAGTCCCCAAGAATGAGCTCATCACCTAGAGCTGTTAAAATTTACACTGTGCTGGGTGAAGAGAGCACACTGAGTACTCTGACAGGGAGCATTATCTACAATTGTTTCTCTTCTTTCCCATTGCTTGACACTGACAGTAAAGTCACTTCTAGTTAATTAACGAGCTTCTTAAAGGAACAAAGAAAAACATGTTTCGATTACCATTTCTATAAAGGTACAGCAATATCTGATAAGTTCTCTTGGATAATGGTACCAGATTAAGTCAATTTTCCTTTCTGAAGGTAAATTCACTTAGGACCTCTACTTGAGTTGTACATATTTGTGTTTCATTCAAAAGCATTTGAGTATTTGTGTTTAATTTAGCAGCATCACAAATGTCTGCTCTTCTCCTTTCCCATTTCTCTGTGTTAAACAAAGCCACTAGCACTGACCTCCAAAACGTCCACCCCAAAACAGAAATATAAAAGAAGTAAAAGTTGTTCCCAGTAAAGCTTGCCAAACAGCATTCAAGAAGAATAGCTTATCAGCCTGCCTCACCTAAACAGACACAGCGCCTGATACGTGCAGTGCCTAAACTGCCTAGCTCACATAAGCTGTGTTCATACAGGTGTTTATCCATAGCCTTAGCGTCCCTTCCCCAATGTATGTAAGAAAGACCTGACAGGCACCCACTGGTGTAACTAAATATATTTTTTAATCCTAAAATAGCTCCTGGTAATCATCGCAGGGCAAGAATAAATGATACGACCATTAGTTCTGACAGGAGAATATCTAACCCTTCGCAAGAAAATTATAATTAGAACTCCAGGGTTTGCCTTTTGGTGAAAGAAGTTGACCTCAATCACCATTAGTGGATTTGTCCATTACAGAAGCTACAGTTGGGACAGCCATCAGGTCTTGATGGCGGATTCCATCCATTGATTGTATACAGATGCTTCCTAATTCCATCTTGAGGTTTCATAATAGGCTCTATTGTAAACACGTGGCTCCATTTTCATACCCTGCATTTACATTTGTCCCATAAATAATTTTCCAAAATTATCTAAGTAACACCCATGTGCCCAAACAGAGTCACTCCAAAAAATCACTACTTCCTTCAATAGGCTTACAACTACAAACAGTCTGTTATCCTTACTAGTATATTCAAATTTAACCATGGTGCAAAATTTGGTCTGTTGTATTTTCTTCAGGTTATTTATGTAGCCATGCCACGATGCAGGGTGCCAGCAAAATAATCCCACTGCTTGTATAGCATTAAGTTTGCCTAAGCCAGCAAACACGCAAGTTCACTTCAAACCTCCTTTGGATATACAGACAGATCTTCAGTTTTCCACACAAATCAGCAAAAGAGGTGTTTGTAAAACTGCAATTAAAAAAAAAAAACCCGAAAACTCTATTGTATATTCTCCTTTCCCTTAGTCTGTCCTTTCTAGGAAGATGCAAACAAAATATAAGTGCAGTAATATCTAATTCAGATTCTGCTCACTTTTAACTTTTGGAATTCCATAAAGAGCCATAAAGTCTGCAATATTTCTCTTTAGAGAAAAAGAGCCATAAAATCTGCAATATTTATCTTTAGAGTGTTTAAAAATAAAAGAAGGAAACGTTTTCAACTAACGTCTAGCATTTTATACCACCTTTTATATACACATATACTTCACTTATTAAGGATACATTTATATTTATACCTTAAAATGAATCCAAGGGCCTTAACTGGCTTCAGCTACGATTAGTTCTAATTACTGGTAGTACTGGAAATTAATTAAATGGCACTTTAAAGAGGTCCTCTATGATCTCATCTTTTCAGTAACTGTGGATGCCTTTCCGCTTAGTCTGAATAAGGAAGAATGTATTATTCTTAATTTTCTTTGGAGACTCTTGTGGGTGATCCAAACACAAAGTCTGGAGCCAGGGTGCCTAGGCTTAAACCCTGGTTTGGCACCTATAGGTTCAGTTACCACTTAGGCAAGTGACTTAACACATCTGTGCTTCCACTTTCTCATCTGTGAAAACTGGAATAATAATCATAGTACCTAGTTGATAGAACTGCCACTATTAAAGGAGTTGACGTTTTAACGTGCCTGACACATAGTAATCATTATATACATTTTTTTTCAAATTAACAGCTAAAATTCATTTATTGAGTTTGCTTTAATTTCTCTTAGACTTGCATAAAATTATGCCAACAAATCTTACCTGTACCCACCGCTTAGGTTTTTGAAGTAGACTCTAAAATATGGCAATGTTTATGGATTTAGGGAGGACCTAGTCCATTGCTATGTGTTAATTTATGTGTTAAATTTCACGTGTTATTAGGGAAAAAAATTAGCACACGAACGAAGCACATTAGCACATTAAAAAAGGTTGGGGCAGGTGAAGCCAGCTTGTGTTCTGAGGAAGATCATCTGGAGGCACCCCCATCAACAGGAAGCCCAGGAATGTGGGCAATCTCAGATCTCCAGCTCCCGTGAAGAGAATGGGCTCCTGAAACACGCAGCCGGGAGAACCCTACTGTCACTATGCTACACTCAGGAGGCTGACCCAGCTTTTGAGCACCGTGGGCTCCTAAGGCTATGGTCACATGGATGCGGCCATCAAGTGGCAGGCCCAGACAGTTATGTGGCAGGCCCAGACCTACTGGCCATGTCAGCACCATGAGCCCTTAAATCCTGAGCTCGTGTAGTCTCTCTGGACCTATTGCCACTATAATCATGTGGTAGATCCAGCTTTTCACGTCGCTAGAGCATGGCAGACTCCTAAACCCTGCCCATCATGTGGATTCATCCTGTCATGTGGCCCTCACTAGCTAGTGGCATGTGGAAGCCTCAGCCCTCCAAGTCACAAAGGTGACCTGCTTCTGAGTGTCGTATGGATGCTATGGTTGGTCACATATCCCCCTTGCTCACATATCAGGCTCAGCCATCTCTATCTCGTGAAGATTGCTGGCTACCAGAATCTTCAGATCCCTGAGTCAACAGGGATGTGGCCGCTACCATCACATGGCAGGCAAAGCGCCTGCCGTCATGTGAACACCGCACCTTCCCTTCGGCTGTTGGTCGTGTATATTCTACGGTCATGGGACATGCTGTGGTCTCCTGAGGCTCAGTTCTCTCAGTCACAGTTCACGATTGAGGGCTCCTGAATCCTGACGTCACATGCATCCTTCTACTCTGTGGCCTCCGCCAGCCAAGCCCCTGGAAGTCAGGTAGGGCCCCACAGCGGCGCGTTACGTTACGTAGCTCCCGCAGTCACGTGACGCCGTAAGGTCGTGACCTAGGGAGGCGCCGTTATAGCGTGAGGAGAGCCTGCCGAACGGTGGGTAGCTCGGCTTAGCCTTCTGAGGAGTCAGACCGAGAGGTGAAGAAGACCTTTAGAATTAAGGTACTTGTCCTGGCTGAGGGGGAACTTGATGAGGCTCTGGCTCTGATGCCAACCTTTCCATCGACATTCATATACTGCCACGGTAGGCGGTAGTCGGGTAGGAGGGGCGCCCTCCAGTACTAGAGGTTCACTCAGAATCGGCGGGACAGTGGGCGGCAGGCGTTCGTGGGCTGCTCTCGGCAGCTAGGCTCGGGAAACTGGGGGGACCCCTCCCTTCCCCCTTCCTTCCCAACCCCCACATTAAAGCCCTACTTTTTTATTATATAATAGCCATTTCTTTCCTCTCATTTCAGCACTTTCAGGTTTGTTCTACAACACACTATGTCTGAGAGACAGCAACAACAAAAATGCTTTTATTCATTGAAGAAATATGGGACATACAAAAATGAAGGTAAAAAAGATTTCTATAGGTCATATTTTTAAGATAATATGCCACTTGAATCTCAAATAGAAGGGTAGTGTCTTAGCTTGTTCAGGCTGCTGTAGTAGAACACCATAGACCGGGTGGCTTGTAACTTACAAGAATTTATTTTTCCCGGTTCTGGAGTCTGTGAAGTCCAAAATCAAGGCACGAGCAGGTTGAGTGTGTGGTGAGAGTCTGCTTCCTGGTTCATAAAGGGCTGTCTTCACGCTGTATCCTCACGCGGCAGAAAGGGCAAGGGAGCTCTCTGGGTCCTCTTTTATAAAGGCACTAATCCCAGTTATGACGGCACCTCCCTCATGACCTAATCACCTACCAGTGACTCAAACTGCAAATACTGTCACCTTGGAGCCTAGGTTGGTACGTAAACAGTCAGTCTGTAGTAGGTAGTTTCCTCAAGCTATATGGGGATGGAACATTTTCCCACAGTCCACTGGAAGTACTAGTGTTCCTCAGAAAACATTTTGGGAAAGCCTGTTCAAACTAAATCTCTTCTGCCGCATTAATACCTTGTACCTTTGTTTACTAAGTAGAATGTATGCTTACTAATAATTATAATCTGTTCTTCTCATTGAGAAACTACTTATTGCTAACTCATTTTATCTTATGCCATTAGTCATTCTCTCTTTTGCTTAATCTTTCCACTTTTTCATTCTTTACATATAACCTCAATTTATGTTTCTGATATCATGATGGCAAGAAATAAGTGCATAAGTGCTAGTCATTAGGAAGTCTTAAAAATCAAATAAAATGCCCCACTCTTGAAAAGATGATACAACTTACCGTAAGGATGAGTGGATGAAATAGCTCTCATTTTATAGCAATTTTCCACACTTTTTCAAAACTAGTTTTCTATTATTATTTAATCATTATAGCTGCCATTTTTGAGTTCCTGTTATATGTCAAGCACTGTGGCAACCTTGTCATACCAGTTTTCTCATTTAAACCTCAGAAAAATCCTGAGAGGATGTTATTTTAATTTACAGATAAGATACAAGAATCAAGATAGGCTAGATTATGCTGTGGTAATAGACAGTCCCCATATCTCAGGGGCTTATTCCTCACTTCAACTACATGTCCATGGCAGGCGCATGCCCCTCACAGGATGGTGGACTTTGGGGGTCTGAGCCATTCTTACTGGAATGACTTGGAGACCCAAACTGACAGAGCAGCCATCATCTAGATAGTTGTCAGTCCCTGTGCCTGAGGTGAAGAGGACCCTGCAAGGTCTCAATCCAACAACCATATGTTCTGGCCCAGAAATAGCACATGTCACTCACAACCCATTAGCCAGAACCCGTCACATACACAGCCCTGTCCAAACAAAGGAGGTGAAGAAATACAGCTCTTCCAGGTCCCCGGAACAGGGACAAAAGAAAACACATGGCAAACAGCATTACCGCATGATGGAACTGAGGCTCAGAGAGGTAAAATATTCGCCTAAAATCACATACGCAGTAAGTGACTGGGCACATTCTGGATATAAGATTTCAAAATCCGCGCTCTTTCTGTTCCTACTCCTTTCTATATTGTATGCTGTCCTCTTCAGTGAAGTTCATATGTACGTATCATAGAAGTTCTTTTGCTTCAATGCTGCAGTTCCATCTCCCTTAATCATCTGATATTTCAACAGTGGATTTAGTTAAACCCCCCACATTGGTAAGCCACAGGTCTTTTCCAAGTAATTAAATGTACTGGATATTTGGATATCCATGCTATTCGAGGACAGCAATTATAAAAGAAAACGTGATGGTAGATGAAAAGACTGTGGATTTGTCACATACTTGATAAAAATCATCACATGCATTTCCATATTGGCAAGAAAAAAAATTAAGAGCACAAGTTAATGAAATTGATAACAGATATGGATGAGTTGAATAAAAATGCTAGATGTTAGTGCTTTCAAAATATAAAAAAATAAGGAAACCTTTGGCAGTATGGGTCAAGAAAATTAGAAGGCACAGATAAGCCACTTTCGAAGAAGGTGTCTTGCTTGTATTTACAGGAAAGTTTTAAAAGATAATATTATGAAAAAGATATGCTGATAATTTGAAAATTAATACTGAATGGGTAATTTCTAGACAAAAGAACGTTATATTGGGGAAACAAAATATTCAGCTTATTCTTGACATTGCATGCATGAGAAGGCAAAATTACTGGTCAATCTTAATTAGTTATAAAAATGCGAAAAATAGAAATAAGATAAAGACAAACTTAATCCAGCAATGGCTAAAACAGATAGTACATCAGGGCAAAGTTGTGTTTATACCAAACTTGCAATGTTGGTTTAACATTAGGAGAGTCATAACGTAGTTCAACACATTCATAGGATAAAGGAGCAAGAAAAGGATGATTATCACAAAGATTCCAGAAACAAATGCATGCAATAAAATTCAACAACCAATCAAGATTAAACAACAACAAAAATAACACTTAGCTAACTGGGAATAGAAAGATATTTCTTTCAAATTATAATGTGTGCTTTAAAAAATCTATAACAAACACTGTAAGTAATAATGAGACATTAAAAGCATTCCATTCTAAATCAGAAGAGGCAAAGATGATTCCTATAATCACTTCTGTTCAACATCTTACTGAGTCTCCTAGGCATTGCAGTAAGCCAAAATACATACATACATTAATTAATACATGTGTAAAAGTGAAAAGGAACAAAACTGTGAGTATAGTTGTCTTCATATAAAGCTCAGGAGGATCTATGGAAAATTATAATAATAGTGATTAACCAGTTTATTGGATCTAAGACTAATATACACAAAATAATTTCACAGAATAGAAAATTATATTTTCAATGTGAAATTACCATTTCCAATAGCCGAAAAAATGGACCTGTGGAATATACCTCAAGTTGGCTCAGCTGGCAAGTATTCCAACACTCATAAACACTCTTACATGTTTTCTTGTACCGTAGAGAAATGGAAAGGTAAAAACAAGAATGGAGACCTACATTAGTGTGAGTGTGTGTGTGTATGTTTTCTAGACCCCCTTTTGTCTAGGGTCCCAAAGAAGACCTCTGTGTATCAAGCCTATGCACCATAGTGAAACTTGGAGGTAGAACTGAGTAATGTGGGAGCCACAAGCAGGATCAGCTACGTATGATGGGAGAGGTCTCTGGTTTTTATGGGCAGCCACAGCAGAGCGCCTGGAATTCAGTTTCTGTCATACATGTTGGTTAGCTCATAGGCAGCAGGGGTGTGTCAGCTATACCAGTCCCACGGCATGAGGGGGCTTCCCCTGGCTGTGCGGCATCCAAGCCCACTTTTCTGGCGCTCACAGAATTTTTGTAAGCTGTGTGATATGTTTTATTAAAGATGTCTTATTTTTATAAAATAACCAGAATGAATATCTGGCATAAGGAAGTGGGGACTTTGATTAATAGAGTACTTGACACCAAAATTGTTTGCAAGCAAAGGGCCCTGAAGGCAGTGGGGATCGGGGATAGGTTATCCGGTCTAGGTGGATCTGAAGATAGTAAGGACCCAGTTGGTAATAGAGGTTGAATCATAGTGTTCCATGGCACACAATGGTGAAAGAGTTGCAGTTGCGTGACTGGACAGAACTTGGGTCCACTTGCCTGCTGCACAGCAAAGCCAATCTACTGACGCTGGGTTGTCGGTGAAGGAAGGTACAGTGTTTGTTTTCTGGGTGCCAAGCAAGGAGAACTGGCTGCTTGTGTTCAGAAGACTCTAACCCCCTGCTGACTTTCAGGGAAGTGCATGACTTTCCTCTGATTGTTTGTTGGTGAGGAAACAGGGTGCTGTTTCAGGGATCTTAATCATCAGCATTCTGGTTCTAACCTGTCTGGGTTCAGTGTGCTGTGGTCAGCATGCAGTCACCATCCTCCACCTGGGCAGGGGATCTTAGTTTCTGCATAACAGCTCAAAGATATGTATGAAGTTGTTATCCCTTGCAGAGAAACTAGGACTCTGCTTTATCACTGCACTATTGTTTCTTGACTACTTTTCTTTCTTTCTTTTTTTTTAACACCATTATTGGAGTATAATTGCTTTACAATGGTGTGTTAGTTTCTGTTTCTAACAAAGTGAGTCAGTAATACATATACATATGTCCCCATATCTCTTCCCTCTTGCGTCTCCCTCCCTCCCACCCTCCCTATCCCACCCCTCTTGGTGGTCACCAGGCACCGAGCGGATCTCCCTATGGTATGCGGCTGCTCCCCAGTAGCTATCTATTTTATGTTTGGTAGTGTATATATGTCCATGCCACTCTCTCACTTCATCCCAGCTTACCCTTCCCCGTCTCCGTATCCTCAAGTCCATTCTCTATTAGGTCAGTGTCTTTATTCCCGTCTTGCCCCTCGGTCCTTCATGACCAATTTTTTTTAGATTCCCTATATTTGTGTTACCGTACAGTATTTCTTTTTCCCTTTCTGACTTACTTCACTCTGTATGACAGACTCTAGGTCCATCCACCTCTCTACAAATAACTCAATTTTGTTTCTTTGACTGGTTTTCCTTTGTTTCTGCATTTCCTCACTTCCCTAATTAGTAAGTACTTAAGTCTGTTGTTTGGAACTCAGGGAAGGCCTTGGGGCCCAAACCCTTTTTCTACAGACAAGAAGCAGGGAACACAGTGGGGCTTTTGTACCCAGGAGGGCCCTGAAGGGTTCTGTTCAGTGTCAGTCCCCCCTTTTCTTTGATACTCCTCAATCCTGAGGTGATCATGAGTGGCACAAGAGAGGGAATCAAGTTTTGGATAGAGAAGTTAATCATAAACTTGGCAAGGGAACTCGGTTTTAGGGGTCTCAGTTTCAAGAGTTACCACCTGTGGTCACTTGAATTGAAATGCCTTTGAAGTCAATGTGTTGGTGGGACAGGCAGCTGCTGTTTGGAACCCAGAGGACACTCCTTTCCCCCACAGCACTGAGAAACACATTAGTGCGGAGGGCCTCTTCATCTCTGAAGTGTTCTGAAGTGGCTGACTTGTGTAGGCCACAGATGAGATGGGAGATTCTGCCATTGACATGGTCACCCTCACTTGAGTGGGGATGTTGGGGTTCTGGAGTTGCAGGCCCAGTAGGAGCACTTAATCTCCTGCCTCAAGGTGAGTGCTGTTTACCTAATAAACAGCAAGGATGGAAGGGTAGTCATACTGGTTTGACCTGTAGCAACCTCTGAAGGTGGCTAATTGATCAACAGATCCCTTGGATCTGAAATATCTGAACATACTCCAAAGTTGCATTCGATCAGTGTAAAAATAAATAAAATATAAACAAATATTTGTAATAAAATATAAGAACATAAAAATAAATAAATCAAGCTCTAGGTCTGGTGACTTGACCTCTCTTGATGGCAAATGTTAGTCCTTTACTCAATTCCCACACTTGACCCAGAACACCAAGAATGAGTGGACTACTGAGGAACGACCCTACGGTGAAGTCACAAGTTACTGCAGTAAATCTTCTTCCCAGGCTTAGCCAAAGGGACCATCAGCCATTTACCACAGTTACTGTGCATTTGCTCTAAGGACACTTGCTCTAAGCCAGAGCTCAACAAACTCCCTGGAAAGGGCCAGGTGACAAATATTTGAGGCTTTGTGGGCCATTTTGTCTCTTTCGTAACTACTCAGCTCTGCTGTTGTAGAGCGGAAGCCTCCACAGACAAGTATGTCTGTGTTCCACTAAAACTCTGCGTATGGACATTGGCGTGTGGATTTCAAATAATTTTCACATGTCAAGAAATATTGGGCCTCCCTGGTGGCGCAGTGGTTGAGAGTCCGCCTGCCGATGCAGGGGATACGGGTTCGTGCCCCGGTCTGGGAGGATCCCATATGCCGCGGAGCGGCTGGGCCCGTGAGCCATGGCCGCTGGGCCTGCGCATCCGGAGCCTGTGCTCCGCAACGGGAGAGGCCACAACAGTGAGAGGCCCGCATACCGCAAAAAGAAAAAAAAAAAAAAAAAAAAAAAAAAAAGAAATATTATTGTTTTAACCATTGAAATATGTAAAAACCATTCTTACCTTGCAGGCCCTAGAGAAACAGGCCCCAGGCCAGGTTTGGCCCATGGGCTGTAGTCTGCCAGTCTCTAATTTAAGCTAATGGAATCACTAGGTCCCTAAAACAACAGAGTGGAAAGCCAGCAAAATGAGGTGGCATCCATTGCTACGGTCTCTGGCAAGCATAAACCAAAAGCTGATACTTTAATACAGTAGCTTTCAACTGTGGTTGCACACTGCAGTCACGTGGAGAATTTACAAAATGTGGGTGCCTGGGTCTCAACCCAGTTCTGCTTTAATTATTGTGGGTATAGCTTGGAGCTGGTGATATTCTCAAACTCCCCAAGTGGCTCTACTGTGTAAACGAGGTGGAGAACTACAACCCATACTGTGGGACATTACTCAGCAATAGAATAGGCAGGAACATAAATGGATTTCAAAAACATGATGCTGACTTTAAAAAGCCAGACACAAAGGTGTGCAGCATGTATGATTCCATTTACAAGAAATTCTACAGCAGGCAAAACAAATATATAGGGACTGTGAGCAGATCAAGGTTTATATGGAGCTGGGAGGTGGAAAGATTAACCGGGAACCGTTTGGGGTGTGATATATGCTTTATATCATTTTTTTTTAAATTGGAGCATAATTGCTTCACAATGGTGTGTTAGTTTCTGCTTTATAACAAAGTGAATCAGTTATACATAAACATCTGTTCCCAGATCCCTTCCCTCTTGCGTCTCCCTCCCACCCACCCTCCGTATCCCACCCCTCTAGGTGGTCACAAGGCACCAAGCTGATCTCCCTGTGCTATGCGGCTGCTTCCCACTAGCTATCTACCTTACGTTTGGTAGTGTATATATATGTCCATGCCGCTCTCTTGCTTTGCAACAGCTTACCCTTCCCCCTCCCCATATCCTCAGGTCCATTCTCAAGTAATTTTGTGCCTTTATTCCTGGTTTACCCCTAGGGTCTTCATGAAATTTTTTTTCTTAAGCTCCATGTATATGTATTAGCATACGGTATTTGTCTTTCTCTTTCTGACTTAATTCACTCTGTATGACAGACTCTAGGTCTATCCACCTCATTACAAATAGCTCAATTACGTTTCCTTTTATGGCTATATGCCTTGTATCTTGATTGAGGTGGTGGTTAGCTCTAATCCCTGATTTTTCCATGTAAGTAATTTGAGATCAGGAGAAGTTGGGTGAATTGTCCAAAGTGATGTAGCTTAATAATCAGAGAGAAGACAGGTGGATCAGATTATCAGTAATTTTTCCTGTTATGCTATGGAATGAGTCAATAGTAATAGTGCTTCCCCCCAAGCCCGTGGCAAAACCTGACCCAGCCTTTTATGCAAGTAAAGCATGCACGTGAAAGTACACCTCTTGTGCATTCCAAACACCTACTCATAAGCACAGTTGACATTCTCATGTGTTCCTTTACGTTGACTTCTTTACGTTTGTATTTACATATCCAAACAAAAACTTTTCTTAATATTTCCTTTTGAGTAATCACACTCTAATATACAGGTTTAAAAACTATGGTAAAAATACGTGACATAACATTTACCATCATAACCATTTTTAAGTGTACAGTTCCGTACTGTTAAGTTGATTCACATTGCTGTGAAACCAATCTTCAGAACTTCTTCATCTTTCAATTCTGAAACTCTATACATTAAACAGCAATTCCCCTTTGTCCCTTCCCCCCAGTCCCTGGTAACCCCATTCTACTGTCTGTTTCTATGAATCTGACTACTTTAGATACCTTATTTTGATTAAACCCATGGACTCTGTTTACGATAGTTTTCCCAACTTTAAAAATATATATATATTTATTTATTATTTTGGCTGCGCCGGCTCTTTGCTGCAGCATGCTGGATCTCTAGTTGCGGCATGCAGACTTCTTAGTTGCGGCATGCGGACTCAGTTGTGGCATGCAGGCTTCTTAGCCTTGGCATGAGGACTCTCAGTTGCAGCATGCTTGCAGGATCTAGTTCCCCGACCAGGGATTGAACATGGGCCCCCTGCAATGCGAGCATGGAGTCTTACCCACTGGACCACCAGGGAAGTCCCTAGAAACCTTATGTAAGTGGAATCATACAGTATTTGTCTTCTCGTGACTGGCTTGTTTCATTTAGCGTAATGTTCTCAAGGTTCATCCATGCTGTGGCATATGACGGAATTTCCTTCCTTTAAAAGGCTGCATAATATTCCAGTGTGTGTGTGTGTGTGTGTGTATATATATCTATCTATATACCACAATTTGTTCATCCTTTTATCCATCGATGGACACTTTAATTGTTTCTACTTCTTAGCTGTTGTGAGTAGTGCTGCCATGAACATAGATGTGCAAGTATCTCCTCAAGATTCTACTTTCAGTTCTTTTGGACACATACCCAGAAGTGGGACTGTTGGGCCGTGTGGGCATTCTAGTTTTCATCTTTTCTGGAATCCCCATACACACTCATAAAGAATGAATGGGTCAAAGAAGAAGTCACAAAGGAAATTAGAAACTACTTTGAGACAAATTAAAAGGAAAGTCCATCATACCAAAACTGAAGGGATGCAGCAAAGGTGTGTTAAGAAGGAAGTTTATGGCTTTAAATGTGTACATTGAAAAGACAAAAGATCTCAAATCAACAACCTAATTTTACAGCTCAAGAAGTTAGAAACAGAAGAAAAAACTAAAGCCAAAGCTAGCAGAAGGAAGGAGATATATAAGAGCAGAGATAAATGAAATAGAGAAAAAAACCAACAACAATAGAAGAAAAGTAAATGAAACTAAGAGTTGGGTTTTTGTTAAAGCTACACAAAATTAAGAAACCCTAAGTTAGCCTCACTAAGAAACAGAAAATAGAGGACACTCAAATAATTAAATTCAGAAATGAAAGAGGGACATTACAACTGATACTACAGAAATTAAAAGGATTATTAGCGAATACTGTGAATAATTGTATGCCAACAAATTGGAAAACCTAGAAGAAATGGATAAAGTCCCCCAAACAGACAATCTAGCAAGACTGAATCATAAAGAAACACATAATATGAACAGATCGATTAATGAGTAAGGAGATTTAATCAGTTATCAAATATCTCCCAGCAAAGTAAATCCCAGGACCTCATGGCTTCACTGGATTATTCTATCAAATACTTGACAAAGCGATGTCTGAGACTGCTTGTGTCTGAATCACCTTGATGAGGGAGGTCTCTAGCCCTGTTCAGGCACCTGATGCAGTTGGTCAGCCGGGGGACTGCGGTAGCTGTCAGCTAGCTCCCTTTTACACTTTCCCCTGGCAACGTTATTTCGGAAGGAATGTGGGTTCTTGCAAATGACTCTGACTCTTCCTATACACCATACGTAGACGACATGCCCTTACTGCTCCCTTTAAAATGTGAACTTTTCCCTTTCATTGCTGGATTTCCCTGAAAACGAGTTGGTTGCCCGGCATTCTCCAAAGGTCAGCAAAAAGGTTCCTCTTTGTTGTTGTTATTGTTGATGAGGGTCATTATGAACTCCTGGCTTTTGAGCACGTTGGTGGGCTTCAAACCATTGTGATGTGGTATTGAGCAGAGGACTGAAATGATGTGACTTGCGCTCTGCTGCTGGGCTGAAAACAGACAGGTAAGGGAGCCAGGATGAAAGCAGAGGGGCCAGCTGGACAGCAGTCCAGTCCAGGAGGTAGATGTTGGTGTCTTGGCCAGGGTGGTGGTAATGGGGGTGGTGAGAAGTGGCTGGCTTCTGGACATACTTTGAGAGAGGGGCCGAGAGAATTTCCTGACCAGTTGGATGTGGAGTGTGGGAGAAAGAGAGCACACCATGCCCCCTCCGAGGTTTGGGGACTGAGCAAGTGACATTTGTGGGTCAAGTGCCCTATCTGTGTTTACTTTCACTTCCAGTGCCACACAAGGACAGTCCCAAGGTTGTGAGTAGCAGGATTGCCCTGACAGCGGCCCACACGGGGAAAGCAACAGCTCCCCAGAGGAGTTCATCTGAGGCCTGGTCGTAATCACTCTATCGTGGAGTGCTCAGCAGTGGACGGATCTTTACTCATATGTGTGCCCTGAGACAACATGGAATAGTTAATGTACAAAAGGCACAGCACACAAACCTAGAGAACCTTAAGCATTACAACCCAAAGGAAGCTGGTTTCTAAGGGTGTAATTACCATAATCCTCCCTCCCCACAAGCCACTAGTATGATTATCTCCTGATTCACTGTTTCAGTGGAATGTGTTAAAAATAAAATACCCTTAGTGAATCCACCTATGGGGAAGAGAATTGACACGACCTTATTTCTGCAGGGGCTGAAAAACTTCCAAATCTTTTTCCATGGTGAATTAGACATGCTGGAGGGGAGAATTTGTGGGTTGAACAGCAACACAACTTCTGGGAGTGAATACAAGGTGAAGTGTACCCAGGACACTTTCTAAGCGTGCCTGTAGCTTCAGTATCCAGTACAGTAGATGTCAGAGTAAAGAAAAGAACAAGAGCCAAAGCCTTATGGAATGATGAAAGGATCAGGACACCCTGGAGACATAAAGATCCTAAATGCGTACTCACCAAACAACAGAGCCTCAAAGTACACGAAGCAGAAGCTGGTGGAGCTGAAAGGAGAAAGAACCAGATCTGTAATTATAGTGGGGGACTTTGACACCCACCTCCCTCTTAGCAAGTGACAGAATTACTAGAGAGAAACTCAGCAAGGATATAGAAGACCTGAATAACACAGTAAACTAAGATCTACATGACATAAATAAAACAGTCTGCCCACAAACAGCAGAGTACAGCTTTTTCCCCGGGGGTCTCTGTAACATTCACCAAGTTAGACCATCTCCTTGACCATCAGACAATTGTCAGTAAATTCAAACATAATTGAGGGACTTCCCTGGTGGTGCGGTGGTTAAGAATCCGCCTGCCATTGCAGGGGACACTGGTTCAAGCCCTGGTGAGGAAGACCCCACATGCCGCCGAGCAGCTAAGCCCATGCACCTTAGCTACTGAGCCTGTGCTCTAGAGCACTCGAGCCACAACTACTGAGCCCGCGTGCCACAATTACTGAAGCCCGCGCGCCTAGAGCTCAAGAGAAGCCATTGCAATGAGATGTCCATGCACCACAACGAAGAGTAGCCCCCGCTAGCCGCAATTAGAGAAAGCCGTGTGCAGCAACGAAAACCCAATGTAGCCATAAATAAAGAAAGAAAATTATTAAAAAAAATAAGAAGACTTGAGATCCTCCCAGAGTGTGCTCCCTGGCCACGATGGAATCAAATTAGAAACCAGTAATAGAAAG
>NW_027671464.1:0-14859 GCF_964165515.1 Mesoplodon bidens
TGTACTAAATTGTGTCCATAAAGTAGGCTGAATTCCTCAGGGAAGGATGATAGCTGTTACTGTGTTATTACTGCAAGTGTTGTGTTGGTTACTTCTTTTTCTTTTCTTTTGTCCAGTTGTATCCTGAACTTAAAAGTTATATTATCTGAAATGAACGATGTGCATCTGGTGGAAAACACTAATTTAAGGGATGAAAATTCCTGATGATTGCTTCAGTCAACCCTTAATACACACTGAGCTTCATTAGTAAATAGACAACTCTCAGACCTTTCCCTTGGAAGAGGTCGCATAATCAGGCTTTGTGTTGATTTCGCATTCTGTTCGTTAGAGACAGAACAAAGTAGAATAATTGGCTGGTACAGGGAAAGCAGAAAGAACTTTCTTCTATTTTGGTGATGCATCCCGTAATAAGGGTTGAAAATGAGACTGGAGGTAAAAACGTGAAACTCAGAAGAGCAAAGGAGAGAGGATATTGTTTCTTTGAAAATATTCTTTCAGTGTTGGCCCAGATGAAATATGAAGCTGAGGAAATTTTTTTTTAAATGATGATTTTTGTGTTAACAATGTGAGTGTGGAATTAGTAAGAATCAGAAAGCAAGCATCCTTTCCCACCAAGGACTTGGGAGCAAGTGAAACCATAAATACTCCCGGTTCTTGGAAACCCTTTTGGAGCAGTAATCAGAGAAGGGTAAAGGCAAAGCCTCAGAGCAGAGGTGTTCAGAGCAAAGGGATAGGAGGAGAACAAAAGGAGAGTGGATATTTTTAGAGCTGTCATTTTGAAATTTACCTGCTTCTGATTCAGTGCTGCTTTGCTACTGTGTTGATCCCGTGGAAATCCTCAAAGCAGGAGCAGCCCTATTTTAAAATAATAAGGTTAGAGCAAGTGACTTGAATCCAGGTCTCTTTAGCTCAAGAGCACAGAGGAGAGTGTGAGGAAAGAGTGAGGCCACAAGGAATTGTTCACTGGGTACATTTTCCCCAAACCTCACTAACTGGGAGAAACTGACCACTGGATTATGTGGCTTGAAGGAAAGCAAAAATGTTGAAAGCAAAGAGTGTGGAGCTTGTTTAGAAAGCAAGCTCTATCATTTGGTCACCTGCTGATGATAATAGCATTGGCTGAGTCCTGACCATTTACAATGAAGGCACTTCTGTAGGTCATAAGTTCCAGGAGGGCCAGAACTGAGTATGTCTGTTTCAGCATTTAGCATGGTGTAGCATCTTAGAGCCCGGTACATTATTGGCATATAGTAGACTTAAAAATGAATATTTGTGGATTGTCTGAATGAGTGGATGAATGTGTGTGATTCATATCCTATTTGCAGGTCCTATGCCCTACAGTGGATTTTCAGTGTCAGATTGTGAACGTATTTATGATGGGGATTGGCATTGTTCCCTATGTAATGGATAAAGATTACACATCAAAGGACTTTACATTCACATCCCAAAAACCTCATAGGAATTACTTAACAAAAAAATAAAATTGGATTCTGTATAATTTCTAATTTATAAGCTGGCTAGACCACTGGTATTTCTGCCAGTCCTCTGGTAGTTCCGATGATGTCCCCATGATGACCCAGGCATAATCAGAATGGCTTTAGGATTTGGGAGCCAAAATGTTCCTCAGTATTTACTGCTTTGCTAGTCCATTTAAGAAAATGGACTATTGAAAAAATAGCTTCAGACACAATATGGCATTTTATGATTTAGCATAAAATCTGAGAAATATAGAGGTTATCTGAAGCCTGCAGTGGTAAAGTTCCCTCTGCTATTGAAGTTATTGTCTTTAAATAAAGATTCTACATCAGTAATGCTATATATATATATTTTTTCTGATATTCAGGTTAATTTCCTATTCTCTATAAGGAAGTAATTGGTTGGTTGATATGAGAGATAGTGTGGCTTCCAAAAGTGAAAAGTATTATTTTATTGTAATTTCCAGCTACCTAAGGATGGGAGAGGCCCAGGACACTGCAGTCAGTATATTATGTGGAGCAGGTTATATTGTGGTTTATTTATGACCTTTTACATGTTTATTTTCTATGCAATTTTGTGTGCTCCTTTTTGAGTTTTGGTAGATAAGTGCTTTGTAACTTCGGAATACTTGGAGTTATATAGATATATATATGACATATATATATATATATATATATATATATATATATATATTTATATTTATATATATATATTATCATAGTAGTTAAAGCCGTGGACAGTGTACTAGTCTACCTAGGTTCAAATTCTGGCTTGACCCTATGACTTCCCTGTGGCTTCCTCTGCTCACCTATTTAAAAGGAGTATAATAAGACTGCTGTGGTGAATTATATACTAAGTGCTATTTAAGCATTTGCTATAATGATTATGTATACTCGAAGGCAAGGGACTTGCCCCTTGATTGTCTCTGTATTCCTAGTGCTTAAGAATTCCTAGTGCTTTCCTAGTGCATTGTCTTAGGATAGAGATAGCTCAGTATAGTTCTTCTCACTATAAAGTACTGTTACGTTGAAAGTCTTTGCTTGTGTACTAATAATCTATGACATATCTGCTGAGGACAAGGAAAGGAATAGTTTTAAAACTGCAATGGATAACAAAAGATTGTATGATGTAATGCCTTTATTATGTAATTATAAAACTAACAAATGATCATGGTAGAAAATTTGAAAAACTCCTAGACAAAATAGAGATCAATAAAATTTGGAGTAGCGTTCAGAGTGTAGAGTTGTCCATGAATATTAGTGCTTTCACATTTTCCAGGACTTTAAGTAGACTCTGCTTCTTAAGAGTCTATTCATGATATTTTATTTTAATGATGTTTTCATCATGGGGACACACACACACACACACACACACAGAAATCTGTTAAAAAAAAAAGAAAGACATGTAAATCACTGATGTTTCAGATAGCCACATGAAATAAAGTGAGAAAGGTCAACAAGCTGAAAGAATGTGGAGTAGCATCTCCTTAATTGCTTACATAATTCTGATAATTACCTCTCTGTGGATAATGTAATTAATGGGGAATCTAATTCAAGAAAAATGTATGAACTTCAAGCCTTCTCGAAGCCAAGTATTTCTTTCCGCAAAAGTTTAATTTCCACGGCCGTGCTTCCTTATTACCTGACAGGGAAAGTGTATTGTATGGCAAAGGATCTTCCCGAAGGAGGGTGCTTCCCACACTGATGACTTCGGAATTATTGTTGCTATATTACCAAAATCTTAAACTAGGGTATTTTTGACAAATGTGGTCCTTAGTTAATTTTTAGAGCTACAAACTCTCAGATGGCTCTGCAATAACAATTGACTGGCTGTTCTTCAGGTTGATCACAATATGTTAATGACCTTGAGGTACCACTAAAAAGCAGGAAGGTGTGTGTCTTCCTTTGGTTCCAGAGTGAAATGCGAGTTGGAGTTGGAGTTGGAAAAGAGGCCGACAACCAAGTGATAGAGAAGGAAATGTGAGGTCATTAGTGAAAAACCAGGTTTAAGTTAAGGTGAAGAGGCATGAGGAAATGGTCAGCTGTTACAGTATTACAAAGATCATGAAGAAGCATATCCATGAATGTGGTTTGTATTGCAATCTGCTGAAAAAGAGACAAATATCCTGGCCTGGCCTTCATGGAGATTATTTTTATTGATTCTGATAATAGATTATTGTTGAAAAGGGCCTCCTATAAATTATAACCATGCAAAGGCAGCAAGATAATTTGTTTTTTCTTTATGTATGTGTTTCTCATTCCTACTCACTTCTCTCTTAGGGGAAGAGAAAATCACAAAACACAAAAATGTCAAATCTCAGCTATTCATTTTCAAAATAATTTTTTTTCCAAATTCTAAAGGAGGCAATAGGTTAACTTTTAAGATTTGTAAGGCTCAAAAAACTAGATTTTTACAAAGTGTAGCCAAATTTTGTTCCATAAATAGTAGCTTTGGAAAGAATATGTGATGATGCAAAGTTGGAAAAAGCTGGTTTTTCTTCCGTAAATGACTTCACCGTGTGGGAGAAGAGGCAGAGAAGAAATCAAAGTAATTAAACATGGGGTGAGTTTTTCTGATAGGGGACTCTAGTGCTTTCAAATAGACTAGATAATCCTCGGGATAATCTGAGGGTAGAACAGACCAGTGCCTCATTTCCAATCTGGTACCCTGGAAGAAAACAGTGTATTTCCTTTGAGGTCTTGAGAGGTTTTTCTTCTTCTTTGTTTTGTTTTTGGTTCATTTTGTAATCAACTTTATTAAGGTATCATTTACACACAATAAAATGCAGACATGTTTAGTCAACGGTTCAATGACTTTTAATTAATGTACACATTTGTATAACTACCACCCCCATAAGATCGATAACAATTCTAAAACCCTAGAAAGTTTCCTCCTAGGCTTTTGCAAAAGTATCCCCATCTCCCACCCCAAGGCAACCACGGATCTGATTTTTATCTTTAGAGATGAATTTTGCCCAGTTTAGAATTTCATGTAAGTTGAATAATATGGTAGGTGCCCTTTTGATCTGGCTTCACTTGCTCAGCATATGGTTTTTGAGATTCATTCATGTTGGGATGTTTTAAACCAGGACTTTAGCCTGGGTGACTGATGTTGTCTGAAGGCACCTATAGGTACATCTGAGTCTCTGGCATTGTCACTGTCTGTTCTTGGCTCAGTATTTTCAACTTTACTAAGAAGCACAAGGTTGAAGTAAGGAAGATCATTGTCAGTATAATGGAGGTGAAGTGGGGTCTGTTATATAATATTCTCAGCATAAATTGACCTGCTTGGAATCATTGTGTTGATAATCGACAAGGATACTCTTCCTCCAAAAACCTTGATACTATAAAACTTCTAAAGGACGCTGTCCTAGGACTCTTTTAGTTTTCATTTTTGGGGAAACATTTCTGGAAAATTGAAATGCTCACAACCTGAAAGAAGCAATTATTCACCTGAAGGCTAACTCTGCTAAAGTTGAGTTGTCCGACCTTTACCTGCTGATAGAACCCAAATAGCCTTGCAAAACAATGCTCTTATTGGATATAAGCATATAGATTGTTTAAGACGGACGTGTATATGCAGTAAAGTAAACAAAAAAAGAATCTTTGAGTTTTCCTTGCTGGTTTTTTTTTTTCATTTATGCTTCTATATCATACGCTAATAGTTTAGGGTAACCTCAGGTTAGTTTTAGGTCCACTCTTTATGTAAATGTTGATGTACTCCATACGCAACTTTTTTCTACCTTCCTTCTTTTCTTCCATCTTTCCTTTCTAACTTCTTATAATCCATTCTACTTAATCCTGCATTTGTTGAGGTGGCAATTACTGTAGGAAATTGAAAGCAGTGTGAAATTTTGCTGTTCAGAATGCATGTTGACCAAATTCTATATTGAGAAAAGGTCTGAATTTACCCACAGTAACCGTTTCTCAGCGTCTCTGAATAAAGGCCGTAGAAACTGGACTATATATAATATCCTGACAGGTATGTAGAATTCATAGCAATTACCCTCAAAGAGCTTACCTAGCGTAGATGCCTATGAATGCATTTAATGATTGCTTTATTGGCAGCAGTGCCAACACACACAGTCTATTTTGTTTTATATGATTATCATTACCTGCTGTTTACCACTGTATACATTGCTAATGGTGTGGTTTCTATGGCTTGTGAATTTCACGGCCCAATATTATGTAATTTATTGCACACTTTAGTGTAGAAGATGGAGACTCCATAAATTTTCGTGTGCTCTTTGCCCCTTTGGAATGTATTACACTGAGATCAGGCAAAGTAATAAATTTATTTCAAATGTGCGTGATAGCTAAACATCAATTAGGACTTGATGGGAAATATTTCTTCTTCCAGCAACATAACAGTTTTTAAAGACTAAGCCATTGAACGTGGAGTTCCTGAACGTGGGACTCAGTTCACTGGGATCCCTTCTTAGAAAAATAAAGGAAAACTTGAATTGGATATGTGTGGCTTATTCAAGTAGTAACTAATCAGCTACATCTTGGTTAACTTAATTTGTCACAATGGTTTGGTATTTTATTAACTCTCTTCCCCTTCTTCCCCTGACTCTCACTAGAATGGATCATGAGTATCTTAAAACATACTAAGTCGTCTTCCATCCCTGTTAATCTAACTACAAAAACACACTTTCCTTATCCAATGTAACATACTGTCTTTTAGAGTAGCTGTGGTTTTAATTCTCTACAAAATTAAAACCAGCAAAGAGAAACATTTTCAAGGAGCCACCACATTGTAGAGCTTTAGAAAGAAGACTTTAGAATTAAGAGCAACTATATCATTTTATAGCTAAAGCACCTGAGACCTAAAGTAGGAAGGTAACCATCGAGGTCAGGGAAAGGGGTTGAAGATCAGGTTTCAAGCTGAGAAAGAGTCTACAGGGACTCAATCTGAGCAGGTCAAAAACTGAAATGAGACCACGAATGTTCTGGGAAGGGTGGCACCTGGCCTCAAGGGTGGGATTCAAACAGGGAGTGGGCCTGGGGGAACTGAGCTTCTGCAGTAGGCATAGAAGGCCACTTCATCTGTGGAAAGTGCCACTGACATCAGGGAGTTGAGGGGAAAGAGCAGTGAATTCCAGTCCCCCTGAGAAAGCAGGCCAATCTGATTAACTCTGAATTTAGGCTTATTTCAGATACTTCTAATTTTTTTGTTTGTTTGTTTGCGGTACGCAGGCCTCTCACCGTTGTGGTCTCTCCCGTTGCGGAGCACAGGCTCGGACACGCAGGCCCAGCATCCATGGCTCATGGGCCCAGCCACTCCACGGCATGTGGGATCTTCCCGGACCGGGGCACGAACCAGTGTCCCCTGCATCGGCAGGCAGACTCTCAACCACTGCATCACCAGGGAAGCCCAGATGTGTAGTTCTTTAAAAATATTTTTAACATTTTTCCAGCTACATGTAGACTATAACTTAGCATAAAAACAATATGGGTTTTATTTTAAGTAATTTAACATTTTGACATCCTCATAATGAAATTAAATCCAGACGGTTTCTCTCCATGTTCTCTTGAAATAGTCCTTGATCATCCACAGTATTTCCCATCATCACAAAGGTGGTACCAAGGGCAGAGAACTCCAACATTATTAAAGTTTCATAAAGCAAAGTCAATTTTAAGAATATAATGTCCCCTAACTGCTAAAGGTCTTGACAGATAATTTCAAGGGAAGCATAAATTATTTTCTGTTTGTCAGAGGGCAAAATTATTTAGGTTGACTTAATGAATAGTAGAGTTTTTGAGTGGAGAGTGTTCTTAAAATATTATGTAGATCTGTCTAGCATCTGTCAACAGATGCTAGCCACGTGGCATTATTTATGTGGAAACAAATTTTAAAATAAGGTTAAAAATTCAGTTCCTCAGTTGCATTTGCCATATTTCATAGATGTTTATTAGCTCCATGTAGCTATTGAATACTGCTTTGCATAGTACAGATATAGAATATTTTCATTATCACCAAAAATTCTATTGAGCAATACTAAAATTATACCCAGATATTCACAGAGAAGGCAACCAAGTCTCAAGGAAATAATATAACTTCCCCAAGGTCACACAGCTATGTTTTTAAAGAAAAGCAAAATGACACAAAGGAAATAGTAACAGAGGCATTAAAGAAACCTAGTAAGTTTCTGGAGCAGTCAAAGTAGGGTTTAAAAGTGCACACTTAGCTGTTAGCAGGGTTGAAGCTCTTGATGGTTGGTAAGATCTACCTGCCTGAATTTGGACATTAGCATTTTATGCAATGAATTAAAAGCAAAAAATCATTTCAACGAATGCCTTCCAGCTCCATATTTTTAGCCACTGCCGTGCTTCCAGATTATGTTTATCACTTTCTTATACAGGGCACCACTGTGAAATGTGATGGTTTATCTGACCCCAGAGAAATCAGGAAATCTTGTGGGGGTTATGGCTCTATTTGAAAACGTTGATTTTTAAATGCATCATGCATACTGGCCCTGTTTTAAAAGGGATTCCTGCCATCAAATAATCAAAATGTAAACCTCTTCTCAGCTTGCAAAAGTCAAAGATAGTCCCTGCATCTTTATTATTTCATTGAAATCCAAATATTATTTTTCCTTTCTCTAACTTGTTTTCCTCACAGTGTGATCAACTATTGCCAAGGAAGGAAAGGTTAGATTTATCAATCAAAGTTTGCTAAAGGCCCCCTAGGTAATTGAACCCTCAGGAGAAACAATCCTCATGTATTCTTTTTCTGTTGTTTCAATAGCTTTGTAAAGAGTCATTTCAGTATGTTTGGTTCTGTAGCAGAGGTTCTGTGAAGTGCTTGTCGTCCTCAGAGGTCCAGAAAGTCTGCGAGTCTGTGGGTAAAGATGGGTAAGGAGAGAGAGGGAAGGAGGATAGAGAGAGGCTCAGGGCTGAGATAAGGACAGTGATCTAAAGACTCCTGGGGGTGAGGCTGGGGTGCACAGACACCCACGACTAATCTAGACAGAAACTGAGTAATCAAGGGGATGACCACTGTGAGGTCATGTGGTCACCTCTCCCTCTAGAAATAAACATTGCCCTCAGTAAGTCTCCTCCCACCCCAGAAGAGCATTAGGAAGGTCTGGAGAGGGGGCTTATTGGCAGAAATGGAAAAAGCAGGTTGAAGGGATTAGCCTGGAGCAGAGAGACCAAGAAACCCAAGCCAGTAGGTGGAAGGCAGACTTTTCATGGAAGTCTCCAAGCCCAAGTCAAGTTCTGGGACCACCAAGTACAAGTCAAAGAGTGCTCATTTAACCCCTTTGGGCCCCCATGGGTGTGGAGGAAGACTGGACAGAGAGGGAGAAGGGGCCAATGAAGGTACAGTATTTACTATGGGATTTAACACCTGAAAGGCCTCCCAGTAGCTTCAGGTCTGCTCAAGAATCCTTCATGTCCTGCTGGTTTGCAGTGAGTGGCTCACAGCTTCAAGGCCTCCTCTGCCAGATAGAGAACTATTTCAACCATCCTGCCTCTATTTTGGACTGTAGCAATGCAGACAGGAAACCTGACCCCATTTTCAGGTTCTAAAGAGAAATTCTAAGTACCTGAAAGACTGAGGAACATGGTGGCTTTTATTTAAGATGGGGAGCTAGAGAGCACATACCTGGACTTGGGCCTGCAGCAGCACCAAATTCCACCAAGAGTTCCCTTTATTTTCTCTCGCATCTCTGTTTCTCCTTTTCTCTCTGCTGGATTAGCCACGGGGACTCCAAGTTCTTCATTGTGTGGTCCTGGTACCAAGATTCTCCTGGGAATTATAAAGCTATTCACCTTCTACATCGAGCACTTCTTATTTTTTCCCCAGCAAAGTTAAGTCATCCTTAAGAGGAGTCAGGGTGCTAGCTCTTAAATATATTTTAGTCATCCCTTTGTACATTAAATGCTCTTTCTTGGAGACTGCTCCTGACGTGGCGTTCACCGTGCTCTCAGCTGGCCTCCTGAAGTTCTGCCCTGCCTTCCCCACCAGGTACACTTCAGGAGCTGCCTACCTCAGGGTGATAGGTTATCTTCTAGTTGCTTTATTCCTTTCCCTTTTACATTTAGAAAATATAATTTGAATACATAAACTTCTCTGTGGCCACAGCTTTATTTGCAACCCACAGGTTTTGTTATGGCATATTTTCATTATCATTCAATTAACAAAATTCTAATTCCCATTGCGACTTTATCTTTGACTTACATAATGATCAGAAGTATGTTTTTAATATCCAACTATTTGGCAAAATATTGGTTATATATTTTTTAAATTCTTGCTTATTCGGAGTCTTGTTTTATAACCGGAATATAGTCAATTTTATAAATGTGCCATGTGCACCTAAAATTTTCTGCATAATATATATATTCCATCATTGTTGTTGCAGTGTTTTATGTAAATGTAGGCCAAAGTTTTTAATGACGGTATTCAGATCTTCTCTAACCTGCTGATTTGTTGTTGTGGTTCTATGTTACTGATCTAGGTAATTTAGATTTTTCTATTTCTACTTAGTTTTTTGGAATTTCCCTTCATCTATTGCATTGAAGTTTAGATTTATAATATATTCCTTGTAAAGTAACAGTGGGTTTTATTATCCTGCCTTATCGCCAGTGATACTTTTTGCTTTCAAATTTATGTTAATATTAAAAAATCTTCTTCAATTTTACTTATTGTTGTTAGGACATAATTTTTGAATCCTTTAATTTTCAATCTGACTCTTGTCTCTTGTAGGTGGCATAGAATTACGTTTTTTGTTTGAATAATCCTTGTCCTTTAATTTGAGTATTTACAGTTAAGGTATTTTCTTGTAGACCGTTTACTCCTCGTTTACTATCTGTCCCACCTTGTTATGTTCCTTTTGCTCTTCTTTCTTCCTTTTAGATTTCTTCAAATTCCATTTTCCCTTGTATTAGCTTGTTATTTGTACATAAGTAGCAGTTACACATGTACCATGACTTATTAGCTCTTTTACTGCTTCTCAAGCAATGCTGAGATCTTAAATATCTTTTACTACTTTTTCTCTTCCATTTTTTTAATGCATTTTAATTTTTGATATATTTTATTATTACTTTTTTGTGCTGTTAGATTTTATTTAGGTTTATCCACTTATTTATTCCTTCTGTTATACATAATTCTTTATAAAGTCCTTATTTTCGTCTATGATAATCTTCCTTCAGCCTGCGGGTCTCCCTTTATAATTTAATTCAGGCAGTTCTGATAAGAACATATTTTCTAAATTTTGTTTGTCTGCAAATTTCCTTATTTCATCTTTCCTTCCAAACAACATTTTCTCTGCCTCTAGAATTCCCAATGGGCAGTTCTTTTCTTTAGCACTTAAAAATATTATTCCATTATTTTCTAGTATCCAGTCAGTTTCGTTGAGAAGAAAGCTGTAATCTTAATCCTATTGTTCCTTTGAAAGTAATCTCTCTCTTTTTCGTCGGGCAGCTTTTAAGATGTTATGTTTTTCATTGCTATTCATGAATTGTACTGTGGTGATCTCATGTGTGGTTTTCTTTGGATTTGTTCTTGTTGCATTTTTTAGTGCTTATTGAATTTATGGCTCCATATATTCTTTTTAGTTTTAGAGAACTCTCAGCTGTTAATATTTCTGAAATATTGTTTTCATCCCAATCTCTCTCTCCTTTTTTCTTTGGACTCTGGTTTACACATATGATAAAAAATATTTACTGTGGCCCATATGTCCCAAATGCGCTTTTGTCTACTTTTTATTCTTTTCGTTTCCCATGCTTTAGTCTTAATATTGTTACTACTCTATCTTCCAGTTCACTTACCTCTCTTTACCTGTGTCCAATCCAGTACCGAGTTTTAAATTTCGTATAGTTTTTAATTCTATCAGTTCAACTTCAATCAGTTTGTAGTTTCTACTCGTCAAGTTAAGTTCTCCACCTTGTCATCTATTTTCTTGAACTTGATAATATTTACCGAAATATGTATGAACTTTAATGTTTAGGTCATCTATGATTCTGATTCTGTTTTGTTTTTTATTCTAATTCTCCTTTTCTTGGTTGTCTTGGTGGCTCTTCAGTGAATACCAGACTTGGGATATGACAAGTTGTATAGAATCTGAATGACATTACAGTTGCCCTTTGAACAACCTGGGTTTGAACTGCACAGATGCACTTATACATGGATTTTTTTTCAATAAGTAATACAGTACTACATGATGTGTGGTTGGTTGAATCCTCAGATTCAGAACCACAGATAAGAAGGGCCGACCATAAAGTTATATGTGGATTTTTGACTGCACAGGGAGTCAGTGTCTCTAACCCCTACATTGTTCAAGGGTCAACTGTATTTTCTTGAGGAGAGAATTTCCTATTCTTAGGTAGGGAGCAGAGGGGAAGATCACCTCAGTCACTGGACCAACTTCATACTCATTTTCCTTCTTTATAAGGTTCAATGTAGATGTTGCCTCAACCTTCCTAACACACACACACACACACACACACAAACACAGACACACACACACACACATATGTAGAGATTTCAATGTCCTAATTCATATCATTAGTTTACCATTGGGCCACAAATCTTTCATAGGTTCTGAACCCCAATTTTGTCTCTTCAGCATTATGAACCAACTAAGTCTTTGTTTTGACTTCAGTTAGCTTTTGTTTGACTTCTTAGCATCTTGCCTTGTCTACCTATTATACATGGAAAATACTGCAAGGGAACACTGTTGCTGAATCCAGCTCTGTTCTCTGAATCTTTACTCTCTCTGTGATTTTGGTCCTTAAAATTCTAGCTGCCTTGTTATTTCTCAATTCCAATTCTGGTTTCCTTAGTCCTATGACATTGTCCTAAGATCTACTGGCTTTTCTACCTCTTAGGAGCCGCATTTGGTTTCTCAGCCTTTTGCTCTTCATCAGTAGTTTCTAAATGACTGGGCTAGAAAAGCATGTGCAGAATATTGTTCTCAGTTCAGTGAGTTTCTTTCTCTATTTTACTTTTCTAGGTCATGGCTACCTCAGTAGCTTTCTAACGCTCACAGTCCAATGTTGCTTATGATTTATCTGGCCTTTCTAGTGTGTTTTCCTAAGGTAAACTGATATAGTTGGAAACAGAAGTTCATACCCACCATTTAAAAAATGCTGTTTTGTCTTTCTATGAATTCTCTTTTCGTCCCATCTTCTGTCGCTTTTTCCCACCAAAAATTCCCATTCTCCCAGATAGATTATTTTAGACTAAAAATTATTATTAAGCTAATATGTTAATTTTGAAAGGAATTAATTTTGCTTTGAACAAGAACACAGATTGGTGAATGGAATATGGAAGATTCCTTAAGACCTTTTTCATCTCTAAGAGTAGTATCCAACCATCGGTACCATAATAAGTTTGTCAACAATGGAAGAAAGCAGTCTTTATAAAATCAGCATTATTCAGTAATCTCAAAAACTGCTTCACTTTCCTGCTCATGCCACCAATTTCCAAATGTTCAATAGGAGCAGAGAATCATGGGATGGGATGTGGAGAAATGGCCTGTCATAGTAACTATAAATATTGGAAGAATGGAATTATAAATAAAGAGGGTTTTCTATGAATATATTTGAAGTGTTTGTTCCTAAAGAACTTCTAGAATAAGACTCAAAAGTTTAACATAGAAACACCTCTTAATAAGTATGAAAATCACTAAAATTTATCTCATAATACTTTTTTCTTTTGTGTTATGTGATTGTCAGAGTCACACAAAACTATTTTTATCTGGACTTCACAGATCTTCTTATTTTTACTATGGGATCAGTTACCCTACATTTTTGAAATTTGGCAAAATAGTTAAAGTTGGAACATTTCCCCAAAATCCAGGGCATATGACTTACATTTCTGTAGAAGGCAATATTATATTTCTGTCTAGTTCTGGGGTAAACATTTTCATACCTGCCAATCCAATTTGACGAATGTATCATTTTTCCAGTGCACTAGTGTAAAGTAAATGGTAAATTCAGTCAAACAGTCATTTCATACATCAAAAAGGAAAATCAGTCAACACAACTGTCTGACTGAAATGAATGAAGAAAACAAATCAAGGCAAACAACTGTCCCAGTAGACTTGTATAAATACAGTAGTGGTGTCATGTGCAGGATTAATCTTCCCTCACCCTTAACTGGAGAACACTGGGCCAGCCAATTCAGTCACTCAAATGATACTGAATTATAATATTCCAGTTTCATTTACTCTCAGTTACTGCTGACTGCCCTTCCTTCTCCTTCATCTGTCCATCAGTGGAGAATGTCAGAGCAGGAGAATAGTAATATTGGCATATTGTAATGTACTGTCGTGAATTCTACAGCTTCAAAATTCTTAGGATAACTCAATGATCTTAAAGAGTCTGGTGCAGAAAGGATATGTGAATTAAATCGCAGACCACTGTCTGACCCTACCAGCACTAACACCCCTTATTCCTGGTTCTAATATATCACAGAATACTCAAGAGGAAGGTTTTGAGTGGTCAGCAGAAATATGGCTCCAAAGCAGCCACATGAAAAAGAAATGTTGTCATCTCTGATCCACTTTAAAGTTGACTTGTCTTTTACTCATAAACCAGATTCAGTGTGAATTCTGTTCTGCTAAATGTTAGAGAATCTATTGGAGGAGTGTGGCCAATTCTTTTGAATTTTTTTACTCTCTAACTTTTTGTTTTTTTAACATCTTTATTGGAGTAGAATTGCTTTACAATGCTGTGTTAGTTTCTGCTTTATAACAAAGTGAATCAGCTATACATGTACATATATCCCCATATCTCCTCCCTCTTGTGTCTCCCTCCCACCCTACCCCACCCCTCTAGGTGGTCACAAAGCACCAAGCTGATCTCCCTGTGCTATGTGGCTGCCTCCCACTAGTTTGTGTTTTACATTTGGGAGTGTATATATGTCCAAGCCACTCTGTCACTTCATCCCACCTTACCCTTCCCCCTCCCCGTGTCCTCAAGTCCATTCTCTACGTCTGCGTCTTTATTCCTGTCCTGCCCCTAGGTTCTTCAGAAGAATTTTTTTTCAGATTCCATATATCTGTGTTAGCATATGGTATTTGTTTTGCTCTTTCTGACTTACTTCATTCTGTATGACAGTCTCTAGGTCCATCCACCTCACTGCAAATAACTCAATTTCATTTATTTTTATGGCTGAGTAATATTCTACTGTATATATGTGCCACATCTTCTTTATCATTCATCTGTCGATGGACACTTAGGTTGTTTCCATGTCCTGGCGATTGTAAATACTGCCACAATGAACATGGTGGTACATGTCTCTTTTCGAATTATGGTTTTATTAGGGTATATGCCCAGTAGTGGGATTGCTGGGTCGTACGGTAGTTCTATTTTTAGTTTTTTAGGGAACCTCCATACTGTACTCAATAGTGGCTGTATCAATGTACATTCC